>NW_026935258.1:0-63384 GCF_032062105.1 Saccostrea cuccullata | reverse complement strand
TTGAGATATGTGATTTTTCATAGCTGTTTGCATAATATACCCAAAAATTAAAGCGGGCGACGGTGGCAGACACTCTTTTCTAAAGGAAAATTAGCAGATTTTCTGCATTTAACTTTAAAATGTACCGAATTAATGACGTCATATTTTCAAGAAAGGCTTTTCTTCATGCCTTATTCTTAAATGATTTATCATATTCATCTACTCAACTATTGTTAAAGCTAATTTCATATCTTTTAAAGAACATTAAATTTTTAGGGCACAATAAAGCTTAAACCGTACCGTCTTCATGAAAACGTAGATTTCGGTGGCCATCCGTTCTTTATTAGGCACTATGCCACTGTCAAGGAATTTTGAAAAAATGTAAAATATGTAAAATTTTTGTGTGTGTGAGAGGAATACAATTAAGGTTTTAATACAATTTCTTTAGCACATATTTAAATGAAAATTATAAAATTATCGAAAAAAAAAACAAACAACACCTTTGAAATGAAAATATTAGGCATAAAATCAAACAACAACTTACTGGATGTGTTTGGAATGCAGAAAATGTAAAACAAATAAAAAAACAGATGATGGATACAAAATAAATGACTTACTTACGCATCTTCGTGCCAGACGGCACATAAGGCAGGCACACAGTCCCTCCACCCAGTCCTATCTTTTGCCTTTCTTTCTAATTTTTTCACGTAAGCCTTATCTCTTTCAGGTCTTTCTCTGCTGTTCTTCGCCAAGTTTTTTTTTGGCCTGTCCCTTTTCCTCTTGTCGTCGACCGTCAACAAAATGCTCTTTCTTGTGATGTTTTGCTGGTCTTTTCTGAGCACATGTCCGACCCATCTTCACTTTCTTCTTACAATTTCCACCACAATATCTTCTTGTCCTGACATTTCTCTAAGTTTAATGTTAGGCACTACTTTTGGTCATTTGATCTTAAATATGGTCCGTAGACAACGATTTATAAACACTCTCAGTTTTCTTGCGAGGTCTTTCCGGGCCTTCCAGCACTCTGATCCATATAATAGTATTGATTTTACATTCCTATTGTAGATCCTAAGCTGTATCCTACTGGTCATGTAGGAGGAGATCCCAAATGGTTTTAAGATGGCAAACACATGACGGCCTTTCTTGATTCGTGATGTAATGTCCTCGTCAGTATCTCCTGATGTTGTTACAATGCTATCTAGGTATGTGAAGGTGTCTTCATCTTAACTTGTACGGGGTTGTTATTCCATGCATTGATTTTCATTATTTTGGTCTTCTTAAAATTTTTGTTTAAGCCTAGAGGTCTAGATGTTGTATAGAGTTTGGTTGTTTTCTCCTTGATTTTCTGATAGATGGATGAGATGAAAAGTAGGTCATCGGCATAATCCAGGTCATCCAGTTTGTTTTCAATTGTCCATCTAATGTCCTTTTTCTTATCCATGTCGGATTCCCTCATGACCCAGTCTATGGCCATAAAGAAGAGCGAGGCAATAACATACAGTCCTGTTTCAGTCCTGATGTTGCTGGAAACCACTATGATTTGGCATTATTAACCATGACACTACTCTGAAATCCTTCATGCAGAACCCTGATAATGTCAATAATCTTCGGTGGTGGGCCATACAATCTCAAGAGCTTCCATTAACTTTCCCGATGTACACGATCAAACGCCTTTTCAAAGTCTAAAAGTAAAGGTATATTGAAAACTGCCATTCTATTGACTGCTTTGTGATATTTCGTAATACAAAAATTTGGTCACAACATGATCTTCTGATCTAAACTCTGCTTGCTCCTCTCTCAGTTGTGCATCGACTTGTTGCTTTGCTCTGTCTAAAATCACTCTTGTAAACACTTTACTTATTGTTGGTAAAAGTGTGAATCCAAGCCAGTTGTTTCCACTCTGTTGGTACCATGTTGGTTGTCCAAATGTCTTGGAACATATTATATATAACCTTTGATATTACTTTGATGTCCACTTTAAGTAATTCTGCTGGTCTGTCATCAACTCCTGCAGCTTTGTTGTCTTTAATCTTTCTGATGGCCTTCTGTATTTCCTCTACACTTATTTCCTCCACACTGATGTCTAGTTCTGCTACTGTATGTTGTTATTGTTGATTACCATATTTTGTGGTTGAATTGAGCTTCCTCTCTTTAGAACTTATCTAATAATTTCTGCCCATCTTTTCATAATGTCACTGTCCTTGGAAAGGATGTTACCACACTGATCTTTCACAACATTTGAATTGTTGATAAAGAGCTCTTTGCCAGACATAAGTCTTGTGATTTTATACAGTATTTAATATTTCCAGTCCTTGCTGCTTCCTCAGCTCTACTCAGATTGTCTTCTATACGCTTCTGTTTGTCTCGTATCGCACTCCTTTTGACCTCTCTATCTTTTTCCTGTAGGACTTTGATAAGGATTGCTTCTCCGAGTTGTCTTTGCAGTCTAGGATCTTTGATTTGATCTTCTTTCTCTCAGATGTTAGCCACCTCTCTTTCACACTTTTCCTATAGCCCAGTGTCACAGTTGCTGCTGAAGCTAGACAGCTTGAGGTTATACCACTTTTCGTCTATGTTTTTTTTCCATCGTCCATCATCTTTAATGCAGAAAATCTATTCCTCAGCTCCAGCTTAAAAGCTTCCCTTATCTCAAGTTAATTTTGTTCACTGCGAATTTCTTCCGTCCTTGCACTTTCCTCACTGCTCTTAAATTAAGTTGCATTTTGGCACGTAAGAGTTGATCATTATTTATGTAATGATTACGATAGAAAATTCATGATTATTTGTAACAAATATTTTTTTTCGATAATAATTATATTGTAAACATTTTTTAATGATCTAGTTGTTGAACGTTGCAATTTTTTGAAATTTCTTTTTTTCCATTTTATATCTATGTGCGAATTGGGTTTCATTTTCTATGATATATGTCAATTTAATGAACAAATTTTCATATCGTGTTATTTAGAAATGCATATTGAAATGAATGATTTTGGGCACTTTTTTCCGATGAAAGGACATCCTCTCAAGCAACGTTCCGGATTCCGCATATTGCTCACTCTTACCCGTGCCTGTTTGACATAAAAAATGTCATAATCTTGGCTATTCACACCTCTCTATTGTGACGTCATATTCAGTCAATGAAAGTTTTGTTTCCATCGCAATTGAAATCAACAATTTACATCAGGAGTATACAAGAAATATTCGTGCACTGCGTTGGGTATTGAAAGGTCACACCAAAGTTCATTATGCGACCATGCTTTACACGCAATGGTCAATATTTTAATGAACTACGAGATATTCTCTTCCCATTCAACTACGGCCAGAATCGGAGGGGATCGTACATTTTGGCCGTGATTTGCGACGATGGTGAAAGGATGATTCTTTATAACGTCATTTTTCGGTCTACAATGAGATCATTTAAAAATGTGATTTTATGTAATTTCAATCTCTCTATTTTATGTTTTTGGTAATTTTTTAAAAATGGTTCATATAACTGATGTGATATAGAGATAAAATTTGGCGGTCAATGAAAGCTAAATTAGGGTAGGTCTAATTTAATCATGTTTAAATGTATGTTACTTAATTTTATTAGTCGAAATTTGTTTATTAATAGAGAAAACATATCATACTAAAATAATATGTATATAAAATTTTTGGAATTAAGAATTAAATGAATTTTTTTGGACTTAAATAGTGTAGCAGTCACATATTGTAAAAATAAAACGAATGTAAATCTTTACAAAATGTAAACTGCATGACTGCAAATAACTATCAAATATCACTTATTTTGGTCAGATACTTTATTTAAGTGTATTTTTTCCTATTGTTTTTATAGATGTGCCACTAATTTTAAGAATAAAAGGGCAGATATCAGAAATGAGGTGTCGAAGGGCCTTTCAAGATTGAATTGTCAAGGATGTGAATTAAAATGCTGGACACATTTTAGGAGATCATTTGAGATTGAATAAACACTCAGTTGTTAATTAAAATCACTAATTGAAAGAAAAAGTTATTCAAGCACTCATTTTCAAATTGCATATATAATGTATGATTCAAAGCCAAGATCTCTACCCTTCCCTCCTGCATCGGCATTCAAGAAAAAGAAAACAAAATTTTCAACAACTCTTTAAATTACTGAAATATTTTAGAATATGGTCTTACAAATTTCTGTAACATCAAAGGCCCACACGAGTCCTATCGGTCGTGTAAACCAAGTTGTTGGCTATCGAAGTTAAAGGGTTTCTAAAGGGTTTCTGTCCAGCAAAACTAATGTGTGTAACATAGATACCGACCCTCCCTTTGCTAAATAAGCGTAAAAGTAGTTGATTTGTTTACAAATATGTATTCTTGAAAACGGAGGTCATGTGTCACGATAAATAATGGCCAGTGGAGAATCAAAGCAACATGCAAAAGTCATTTTTTTACTCCTCACAAAAAGCTTCAACCATTTTAAATGGATAAAAAAAAATATCCTACAGTAAAAGAAATAATCAGGCATATGGTTTTATATTTTTGTTTTATTCATATAATCAAAAAATGGAACATCAAGTGCCTGTGTTATTTTTCTTTTCTCCTTTAGAATCTGATTTATCCTATCTTCCCTTTCTCTAAATGAATGATAAGGAATGATTTGAGCTTATAAGTAAACGATACTTTGTTCACATGTCAAATTCATGTGCATATTATTTTTCATACTCATTCCGTTTATTCCATTCTTTGTTTGAAATAAGCATGAATGTGAAGAAATAGCTAAAATTATTACTTTTCTCTGTATACATGTACTATTTTGTATTTATTTTTATACCTTTTTTGCATATGATCTGAAATATTAATTATACATTGATGTTTAAAAAGTTCAACATTGTTTTAAAACAACTACCCGTAAATCGCATAATTTTATTACATATGTTCTCCTAAACCTTTGTAAATTCTGTCAACGAATATGAAATCAATGTTTTAAAAAGTTTGTACTTATTGTTATTTAATAAATGACAATTTTTACTCATTATACACTTTTTTGTTATATCATACATCTTTTAAAATGTTTCTAATATAAAGTTACAAAGGTAAAAGAACTATTTTTCATAGTCTAAAAATTTCTATGCATAGAAACCTATGCCCCGGGGTAGAGATTTTGCTACCCACCCCTTGGAAAATCGTTAAATCCATAGTCTGATAATGTCATATTGACATGAGATCAGTAGCACTGTGACGTCATCAGGATTTCAGCTCAACCTCGCAGTATTACCTAACTACAAAGAAAATTCAAACCTTAGAAATTATAATACACATCAGTATAATAAAACACTTATCCACTGGTTTTGAGTCGGATAGCTCTTTCATCAAACCCTTGACAGGAACTATTCCCCCTAAGGCAAGCCCTCTGGCAATAGTTCCCTGTCGCGGATTTGATAAAAGAGCTATCCCACTCATAACCATTGGATAAGTGTATAATATTTCAACTACAGCGGTAGCCCTGCCAGATCACTAAAATTACATAAAAAGGAATAAAGAAAAACACGAGGTTCGTGAGGTTCGTGATCTACACACAACAGTACATATTATCAACTCAAGTAAGATTTAGGCTCCTTTAATGCTACAAACTCTTTCTATCAATCACTTAAATGAATAATATAAAAAAACATATTTTTTAAAAAAAATTTTTGGTCAAATATTAACCAAATACTTAATACTTAATAAAAGTACTCAGTAATATATAAAATATTGTTATGACATAAAAAAAGACAACTGCGGGCGTTTAGATTTGTCGACAGAGGTGCTTTACAATGTATGCAAACTTTAAAACGAATCAAAACTCAAATATGTGTTTTTAAAATTTTCAGAGATGAATGTGATTTTTTTTCCCTCGACCAAGGTATCTAAGAAAAACATTTGGATGGAAAACATCATCAACGCGCTTATCAGTACATTGATTAAAACGTTTTCCGTTCAGATATTTTCTTTGATATATCGGTCAAAGAAAAAAAATGCATTCATTTCTTATCATTTAATTTCATTTAATTCTGATTTTAAATTAATAAAATGAAACTTTCTTTCACTTTACTATTAAATGTACACATCATATACGAATATATGACAAATGTTGACGTTGCTGGAATTCAAAATGGCTATAGGTCTAACGAAAAAACGTTCTCAAATATTTTCGTGTCTTTACCAAAAGAAGGATATGGAGACAACAAACAGTATTCAATCTCAAAGTCCATTAAACAATATACAAAATAAGAGCAGAGCAACCTTCTCTAACAATAATTAACAGCTCTTTAACTCAAAAATCTTAACTGTTGTGTTATTATATATTGCTATATCCCAATGGGTATATTTTCCCTGGTAAGTACGTAAACTTCAAACCTTTAATATATAACATATAAATACGTATCACAATCTGTCAATGTTGTAAAATTAAGGATGTCAACGAATAGTCGACTATTCGACAATCAGTCGAATGGACCGACGATCGAATAATGAAACAACATTCGAATATTCTCAATTCAGAATTGATAAAACGTCATTCTTCAAACCATAATAGTATCGCCCTCAGACGAATAAGAGGTAAAATACAGACACAGTATATGAATAAATTTCCACACTGTATATGCATATTGAAAATACAGTAATTACATACCGCAATAATTATTTCTCAACTACTGACCTTTCTTGTTATTGTAGTAAATCATGCAGCACTATATATTGGACATATTGGAAAATTATTAAATATACTTGCACCAATTATGAATTTATTTATTACTTCTAAGAATGTTCAAATGCTATAGTTTCCAATTTATTTTTAATAAGCTTTGAAAACACAGTGCTGCCAATTCTCTACGCGAACTAAAATGAAAGAATTTTCCTCTGAATATACACTGTATAGGCATTTGATGTTACTTTTTTGCAAAAAATTACGAAACGGCTTTTTTGTTTTATCTATAAATATGCTGTTGAAGAGATTTCTTCTTCAAAAAATGTTCCGAATATTGGACTATCGTTCGAATAATGCATTCGAACGTTCGACTAAGGAAAAAAAATATTTTGACATCCCTATGTAAAATGTTAACGACTGTTTCACCCCTACTAATATGTTCGGAACTTTTTATGTTTCGGTGTTCTGCAAATTATAAAACCCGAGGAGTTCAGGGTAGCTTTGGCAGTAGCTCTGGCAAGAGTAAGCGAGACTACAGCGAGATAGGGTAAATTATTCACGGAAATAGCTAGGAAGTGACTAGCAAGTGGAAAATTGGTAAACAGAGAAGTAATGTTGCGTTTCAATTTTTGTGTGTGTTTACAATTAGAAGGATTCCGTCCTGATTCATTCCTCATTCATGCAATGTCGTTTTTTCATCATTCGTTTAAGAATTAACAGTTTAACGGCATTTCCCAGCATTGATTGCATTAAAACATTACCACTTATACGAGCCTGGTCTCGGATAGGTGAGTTTATTTCAGTAACCCTATGCCCTTCCATTCCGGACATCTTAAGCCCGTAGAGATATATAATTATAGGTACCTTTAGTCCCAACCTACCAATCCGGAAAATTTAGGTCCATTTACATATACTAGTCTAATATTTAGTTGTTTCCTCCTCTTCCTTTCTTGATAAATCGATAAAACGGTAAGGTCATGGAAAATTTTGTGAAGTTGAATTGTTGCAATGTTTTAATTTTCGTAATGAAATAAGTTTAATTTCATGAGTAACTATCATGGTTTGTGATTTCTAGCCAAATTAGACGTGCCGATGGTGTAATTTTACTTTGGATTTTGTCCGAGATTTTTTGTTAAGATCAAACGTCGGCTAATTGGTTGAATTTACACTATATGGTATGATTTGAATGACAGATTACAGGAATATGAAACACGTGGAAGTCCAGGGATGGTTTAACTTAAGTAATTATTTTTTTAGGAGTAAAACGTAAACAATTCCCGATTCGCTTTTGGGTTGGGAGGGGGGGGGGTCAAGCGCAGAAATATTAAGTCAGGCGTACTAATCCTTTTTAAATTTTGTTTTCCAATGTTATGAAGCCTGAAGAAGGTACTTAGTACTTACACATTTTGCCAATAGTCTTTACATGGCCTTGACTATTGAACATTCACGACAATTGCGTCACTTTCACTTCTGCAGTAATCAAAGTACTGAAAGTACCGAAAGGATGTTGGTTAATATCATCATTGTTATGAATCATTTGCAGTTTGGTATCGTTTCATTTATTTGCTGGTCTATGGGAACATTTTAAGAAAATGCATAAAGGCATACACAGATAATATTTTACCGAAAGATAAAAGGTCATAGTTTTATATGAACTGATTTTTCTCTTAATTTTTTTTTTTTTTTTGGGGGGGGGTTCCCAAAAAAAAAAATTAAGAGAAAAATCAGTTCATATAAAACTATGACCTTTTATCTTTCGGTAAAATATTATCTGTGTATGCCTTTATGCATTTTCTTAAAATGTTCCCATAGACCAGCAAATAAATGAAACGATACCAAACTGCAAATGATTCATAACAATGATGATATTAACCAACATCCTTTCGGTACTTTCAGTACTTTGATTACTGCAGAAGTGAAAGTGACGCAATTGTCGTGAATGTTCAATAGTCAAGGCCATGTAAAGACTATTGGCAAAATGTGTAAGTACTAAGTACCTTCTTCAGGCTTCATAACATTGGAAAACAAAATTTAAAACGGATTAGTACGCCTGACTTAATATTTCTGCGCTTGACCCCCCCACCCCCCAACCCAAAAGCGAATCGGGAATTGTTTACGTTTTACTCCTAAAAAAAATAATTACTTAAGTTAACCCATCCCTGGACTTCCACGTGTTTCATATTCCTGTAATCTGTCATTCAAATCATACCATATAGTGTAAATTCAACCAATTAGCCGACGTTTGATCTTAACAAAAAATCTCGGACAAAATCCAAAGTAAAATTACACCATCGGCACGTCTAATTTGGCTAGAAATCACAAACCATGATAGTTACTCATGAAATTAAACTTATTTCATTACGAAAATTAAAACATTGCAACAATTCAACTTCACAAAATTTTCCATGACCTTACCGTTTTATCGATTTATCAAGAAAGGAAGAGGAGGAAACAACTAAATATTAGACTAGTATATGTAAATGGACCTAAATTTTCCGGATTGGTAGGTTGGGACTAAAGGTACCTATAATTATATATCTCTACGGGCTTAAGATGTCCGGAATGGAAGGGCATAGGGTTACTGAAATAAACTCACCTATCCGAGACCAGGCTCGTATAAGTGGTAATGTTTTAATGCAATCAATGCTGGGAAATGCCGTTAAACTGTTAATTCTTAAACGAATGATGAAAAAACGACATTGCATGAATGAGGAATGAATCAGGACGGAATCCTTCTAATTGTAAACACACACAAAAATTGAAACGCAACGTTACTTCTCTGTTTACCAATTTTCCACTTGCTAGTCACTTCCTAGCTATTTCCGTGAATAATTTACCCTATCTCGCTGTAGTCTCGCTTACTCTTGCCAGAGCTACTGCCAAAGCTACCCTGAACTCCTCGGGTTTTATAATTTGCAGAACACCGAAACATAAAAAGTTCCGAACATATTAGTAGGGGTGAAACAGTCGTTAACATTTTACATAGGGATGTCAAAATATTTTTTTTCCTTAGTCGAACGTTCGAATGCATTATTCGAACGATAGTCCAATATTCGGAACATTTTTTGAAGAAGAAATCTCTTCAACAGCATATTTATAGATAAAACAAAAAAGCCTTTTCGTAATTTTTTGCAAAAAAGTAACATCAAATGCCTATACAGTGTATATTCAGAGGAAAATTCTTTCATTTTAGTTCGCGTAGAGAATTGGCAGCACTGTGTTTTCAAAGCTTATGAACATTCTTAGAAGTAATAAATAAATTCATAATTGGTGCAAGTATATTTAATAATTTTCCAATATGTCCAATATATAGTGCTGCATGATTTACTACAATAACAAGAAAGGTCAGTAGTTGAGAAATAATTATTGCGGTATGTAATTACTGTATTTTCCATATGCATATACAGTGTGGAAATTTATTCATATACTGTGTCTGTATTTTACCTCTTATTCGTCTGAGGGCGATACTATTATGGTTTGAAGAATGACGTTTTATCAATTCTGAATTGAGAATATTCGAATGTTGTTTCATTATTCGATCGTCGGTCCATTCGACTGATTGTCGAATAGTCGACTATTCGTTGACATCCTTAATTTTACAACATTGACAGATTGTGATACGTATTTATATGTTATATATTAAAGGTTTGAAGTTTACGTACTTACCAGGGAAAATATACCCATTGGGATATAGCAATATATAATAACACAACAATTAAGATTTTTGAGTTAAAGAGCTGTAAATTATTGTTAGAGAAGGTTGCTCTGCTCTTATTTTGTATATTGTTTAATGGACTTTGAGATTGAATACTGTTTGTTGTCTCCATATCCTTCTTTTGGTAAAGACACGAAAATATTTGAGAACGTTTTTTCGTTAGACCTATAGCCATTTTGAATTCCAGCAACGTTAACATTTGTCATATATTCGTATATGATGTGTACATTTAATAGTAAAGTGAAAGAAAGTTTCATTTTATTAATTTAAAATCAGAATTAAATGAAATTAAATGATAAGAAATGAATGCATTTTTTTTCTTTGACCGATATATCAAAGAAAATATCTGAACGGAAAACGTTTTAATCAATGTACTGATAAGCGTGTTGATGATGTTTTCCATCCAAATGTTTTTCTTAGATACCTTGGTCGAGGGAAAAAAAATCACATTCATCTCTGAAAATTTTAAAAACACATATTTGAGTTTTGATTCGTTTTAAAGTTTGCATACATTGTAAAGCACCTCTGTCGACAAATCTAAACGCCCGCAGTTGTCTTTTTTTATGTCATAACAATATTTTATATATTACTGAGTACTTTTATTAAGTATTAAGTATTTGGTTAATATTTGACCAAAAATTTTTTTTAAAAAATATGTTTTTTTATATTATTCATTTAAGTGATTGATAGAAAGAGTTTGTAGCATTAAAGGAGCCTAAATCTTACTTGAGTTGATAATATGTACTGTTGTGTGTAGATCACGAACCTCACGAACCTCGTGTTTTTCTTTATTCCTTTTTATGTAATTTTAGTGATCTGGCAGGGCTACCGCTGTAGTTGAAATATTATACACTTATCCAATGGTTATGAGTGGGATAGCTCTTTTATCAAATCCGCGACAGGGAACTATTGCCAGAGGGCTTGCCTTAGGGGGAATAGTTCCTGTCAAGGGTTTGATGAAAGAGCTATCCGACTCAAAACCAGTGGATAAGTGTTTTATTATACTGATGTGTATTATAATTTCTAAGGTTTGAATTTTCTTTGTAGTTAGGTAATACTGCGAGGTTGAGCTGAAATCCTGATGACGTCACAGTGCTACTGATCTCATGTCAATATGACATTATCAGACTATGGATTTAACGATTTTCCAAGGGGTGGGTAGCAAAATCTCTACCCCGGGGCATAGGTTTCTATGCATAGAAATTTTTAGACTATGAAAAATAGTTCTTTTACCTTTGTAACTTTATATTAGAAACATTTTAAAAGATGTATTATATAACAAAAAAGTGTATATTGAGTAAAAATTGTCATTTATTAAATAACAATAAGTACAAACTTTTTAAAACATTGATTTCATATTCGTTGACAGAATTTACAAAGGTTTAGGAGAACATATGTAATAAAATTATGCGATTTACGGGTAGTTGTTTTAAAACAATGTTGAACTTTTTAAACATCAATGTATAATTAATATTTCAGATCATATGCAAAAAAGGTATAAAAATAAATACAAAATAGTACATGTATACAGAGAAAAGTAATAATTTTAGCTATTTCTTCACATTCATGCTTATTTCAAACAAAGAATGGAATAAACGGAATGAGTATGGAAAATAATATGCACATGAATTTGACATGTGAACAAAGTATCGTTTACTTATAAGCTCAAATCATTCCTTATCATTCATTTAGAGAAAGGGAAGATAGGATAAATCAGATTCTAAAGGAGAAAAGAAAAATAACACAGGCACTTGATGTTCCATTTTTTGATTATATGAATAAAACAAAAATATAAAACCATATGCCTGATTATTTCTTTTACTGTAGGATATTTTTTTTTATCCATTTAAAATGGTTGAAGCTTTTTGTGAGGAGTAAAAAAATGACTTTTGCATGTTGCTTTGATTCTCCACTGGCCATTATTTATCGTGACACATGACCTCCGTTTTCAAGAATACATATTTGTAAACAAATCAACTACTTTTACGCTTATTTAGCAAAGGGAGGGTCGGTATCTATGTTACACACATTAGTTTTGCTGGACAGCGAAGGAGAAATTTAGAAACCCTTTAACTTCGATAGCCAACAACTTGGTTTACACGACCGATAGGACTCGTGTGGGCCTTTGATGTTACAGAAATTTGTAAGACCATATTCTAAAATATTTCAGTAATTTAAAGAGTTGTTGAAAATTTTGTTTTCTTTTTCTTGAATGCCGATGCAGGAGGGAAGGGTAGAGATCTTGGCTTTGAATCATACATTATATATGCAATTTGAAAATGAGTGCTTGAATAACTTTTTCTTTCAATTAGTGATTTTAATTAACAACTGAGTGTTTATTCAATCTCAAATGATCTCCTAAAATGTGTCCAGCATTTAATTCACATCCTTGACAATTCAATCTTGAAAGGCCCTTCGACACCTCATTTCTGATATCTGCCCTTTTATTCTTAAAATTAGTGGCACATCTATAAAAACAATAGGAAAAAATACACTTAAATAAAGTATCTGACCAAAATAAGTGATATTTGATAGTTATTTGCAGTCATGCAGTTTGCATTTTGTAAAGATTTACATTCGTTTTATTTTTACAATATGTGACTGCTACACTATTTAAGTCCAAAAAAATTCATTTAATTCTTAATTCCAAAAATTTTATATACATATTATTTTAGTATGATATGTTTTCTCTATTAATAAACAAATTTCGACTAATAAAATTAAGTAACATACATTTAAACATGATTAAATTAGACCTACCCTAATTTAGCTTTCATTGACCGCCAAATTTTATCTCTATATCACATCAGTTATATGAACCATTTTTAAAAAATTACCAAAAACATAAAATAGAGAGATTGAAATTACATAAAATCACATTTTTAAATGATCTCATTGTAGACCGAAAAATGACGTTATAAAGAATCATCCTTTCACCATCGTCGCAAATCACGGCCAAAATGTACGATCCCCTCCGATTCTGGCCGTAGTTGAATGGGAAGAGAATATCTCGTAGTTCATTAAAATATTGACCATTGCGTGTAAAGCATGGTCGCATAATGAACTTTGGTGTGACCTTTCAATACCCAACGCAGTGCACGAATATTTCTTGTATACTCCTGATGTAAATTGTTGATTTCAATTGCGATGGAAACAAAACTTTCATTGACTGAATATGACGTCACAATAGAGAGGTGTGAATAGCCAAGATTATGACATTTTTTATGTCAAACAGGCACGGGTAAGAGTGAGCAATATGCGGAATCCGGAACGTTGCTTGAGAGGATGTCCTTTCATCGGAAAAAAGAGCCCAAAATCATTCATTTCAATATGCATTTCTAAATAACACGATATGAAAATTTGTTCATTAAATTGACATATATCATAGAAGAAAATGAAACCCAATTCGCACATAGATATAAAATGGAAAAAAAGAAATTTCAAAAAATTGCAACGTTCAACAACTAGATCATTAAAAAATGTTTACAATATAATTATTATCGAAAAAAAATATTTGTTACAAATAATCATGAATTTTCTATCGTAATCATTACATAAATAATGATCAACTCTTACGTGCCAAAATGCAACTTAATTTAAGAGCAGTGAGGAAAGTGCAAGGACGGAAGAAATTCGCAGTGAACAAAATTAACTTGAGATAAGGGAAGCTTTTAAGCTGGAGCTGAGGAATAGATTTTCTGCATTAAAGATGATGGACGATGGAAAAAAAACATAGACGAAAAGTGGTATAACCTCAAGCTGTCTAGCTTCAGCAGCAACTGTGACACTGGGATATAGGAAAAGTGTGAAAGAGAGGTGGCTAACATCTGAGAGAAAGAAGATCAAATCAAAGATCCTAGACTGCAAAGACAACTCGGAGAAGCAATCCTTATCAAAGTCCTACAGGAAAAAGATAGAGATGTCAAAAGGAGTGCGATACGAGACAAACAGAAGCGTATAGAAGACAATCTGAGTAGAGCTGAGGAAGCAGCAAGGACTGGAAATATTAAATACTGTATAAAATCACAAAACTTATGTCTGGCAAAGAGCTCTTTATCAACAATTCAAATGTTGTGAAAGATCAGTGTGGTAACATCCTTTCCAAGGACAGTGACATTATGAAAAGATGGGCAGAAATTATTAGATAAGTTCTAAAGAGAGGAAGCTCAATTCAACCACAAAATATGGTAATCAACAATAACAACATACAGTAGCAGAACTAGACATCAGTGTGGAGGAAATAAGTGTAGAGGAAATACAGAAGGCCATCAGAAAGATTAAAGACAACAAAGCTGCAGGAGTTGATGACAGACCAGCAGAATTACTTAAAGTGGACATCAAAGTAATATCAAAGGTTATATATAATATGTTCCAAGACATTTGGACAACCAACATGGTACCAACAGAGTGGAAACAACTGGCTTGGATTCACACTTTTACCAACAATAAGTAAAGTGTTTACAAGAGTGATTTTAGACAGAGCAAAGCAACAAGTCGATGTACAACTGAGAGAGGAGCAAGCAGAGTTTAGATCAGAAGATCATGTTGTGACCAAATTTTTGTATTACGAAATATCACAAAGCAGTCAATAGAATGGCAGTTTTCAATATACCTTTACTTTTAGACTTTGAAAAGGCGTTTGATCGTGTACATCGGGAAAGTTAATGGAAGCTCTTGAGATTGTATGGCCCACCACCGAAGATTATTGACATTATCAGGGTTCTGCATGAAGGATTTCAGAGTAGTGTCATGGTTAATAATGCCAAATCATAGTGGTTTCCAGCAACATCAGGACTGAAACAGGACTGTATGTTATTGCCTCGCTCTTCTTTATGGCCATAGACTGGTTCATGAGGGAATCCGACATGGGTAAGAAAAAGGACATTAGATAGACAATTGAAAACAAACTGGATGACCTGGATTATGCCGATGACCTACTTTTCATCTCATCCATCTATCAGAAAATCAAGGAGAAAACAACCAAACTCTATACAACATCTAGACCTCTAGGCTTAAACAAAAATTTTAAGAAGACCAAAATAATGAAAATCAATGAAAAACAACCCCGTACAAGTTAAGATGATTCACATACCTAGGAATCAGGAGATACTGACGAACATTACATCACGAATCAACAACTCTTACATGACCAGTAGGATACAGCTTAGGATATACAAAAGACCTTATTACATATATCAAAAGTAGGCATAACATTAAACTTAGATGAAGATTGAAAGAGATCTTACGTGAAAAAATTAGAAAGAAAGGCAAAAGATAGGACTGGGTGGAGGGACTGTGTGCCTGTTTTCTGCAGTATTTTCATTTCAAAGTCACACCTGATAGCATTGTAACAACATAATTACATCACGAATCAAGAAAGGCCGTCATGTGTTTGCCATCTTAAAACCATTTGGGATCTCCTCCTACATGACCAAATACATTAGGATCTACAATAGGAATGTAAAATCAATACTATTATATGGATCAGAGTGCTGGAAGGCCCGGAAAGACCTCGCAAGAAAACTGAGAGTGTTTATAAATCGTTGTCTACGGACCATATTTAAGATCAAATGACCAAAAGTAGTGCATAACATTAAACTTAGAGAAATGTCAGGACAAGAAGATATTGTGGTGGAAATTGTAAGAAGAAAGTGAAGATGGGTCGGACATGTGCTCAGAAAAGACCAGCAAAACATCACAAGAAAGAGCATTTTGTGGACGGTCGACGACAAGAGGAAAAGGGACAGGCCAAAAAAAAACTTGGCGAAGAACAGCAGAGAAAGACCTGAAAGAGATAAGGCTTACGTGAAAAAATTAGAAAGAAAGGCAAAAGATAGGACTGGGTGGAGGGACTGTGTGCCTGCCTTATGTGCCGTCTGGCACGAAGATGCGTAAGTAAGTCATTTATTTTGTATCCATCATCTGTTTTTTTATTTCTTTTACATTTTCTGCATTCCAAGCACATCCAGTAAGTTGTTGTTTGATTTTATGCCTAATATTTTCATTTCAAAGGTGTTGTTTGTTTTTTTTTTCGATAATTTTATAATTTTCATTTAAATATGTGCTAAAGAAATTGTATTAAAACCTTAATTGTATTCCTCTCACACACACAAAAATTTTACATATTTTACATTTTTTCAAAATTCCTTGACAGTGGCATAGTGCCTAATAAAGAACTGATGGCCACCGAAATCTAAGTTTTCATGAAGACGGTACGGTTTAAGCTTTATTGTGCCCTAAAAATTTAATGTTCTTTAAAAGTTATGAAATTAGCTTTAACAATAGTTGAGTAGATGAATATGATAAATCATTTAAGAATAAGGCATGAAGAAAAGCCTTTCTTGAAAATATGACGTCATTAATTCGGTACATTTTAAAGTTTAATGCAGAAAATCTGCTAATTTTCCTTTAGAAAAGAGTGTCTGCCACCGTCGCCCGCTTTAATTTTTGGGTATATTATGCAAACAGCTATGAAAAATCACATATCTCAAAATCTTTCCGGGCGACGGTGGCAGAGTATGTTTTCTGAAAAAAATTACACTGAAAATTGATGTTTTCTGCAACTTTTTAAGAAAATACAGGAAAATGCACAAGTTAATGACGTCACAATTGGCATTTAGGAGGTCATATGAGAAAAACCATTTGTGTATTCTTACTGCAGAGAATTCCTATGATTCAGAAAGAATAAATTTTAATTTCTTATATCACTTTCATATTTTAGAAAAATATAGAGCTTTATTTGTATTGAAACTGTACCTTCTTCTTTACTGTTATGAAAACTTTCAGTTAATCATCTTGTCCTATATACAAGTAATATATAAGATTTATTTTTCCCTACTAAATACTACTTGTTCACTTGTTGATAGAAGTTAAATAACAACTAAATATTTCATTCAAACTTTAGTTTCAATGGTGACGTTATGAGCATCAACCAATCAATCTCTCACAAACAAAATTCCTTTGCTGTGTACAATCCTCGTCATCCCACTTATAGCTTTTATAGCTTGCTAACGTAGCACAGTCTTGATCAAAAAAATTGTCGGGATTACCCCAGCTCCAGTTGGTAAACGTAACGGCCTTCATTGACGATAGGTACACCCATTTGCCCTCCACAAAGGCATCAGTCATCCCAAGCCGAATATCTACGTTAAAATGAAGAAAAAAATATTCAATTTTTATTTATTTAACATTTTTTATAACAGTGTGCGTTTGAAGAATATTATTTATCAGCTAAGATTTATGATATGTACTTAGTATTTTAAAACGTTTTAGCATATTGCAAGTATTTTAGAAGGGTTAATGCATGATGCAGAAAGGTGTTAGTTATCGGAGTAAGCAACAACTGCATTATTAAGTCCGTAAAAAATAAGGGTATACATGTCCGAGAAACAAAGTTCAACAATATCACCTATTTAATATTTTTTTTTTCTGTTATAAATTTCTAAAATTTATTCTTGTTTTAATTTAGAAATACGTAACAATTTTATGCGTATTAGTTTACATCCTCACTTGCTTTAGTGTGAATTTAAAAAAAGCATTATTTCTTATCGGTTAAATTCACTATTTTCCAATTACTAGTATTTAAAAGGTGTGCTTTCGACATTTAATTTGGAGACAATGTTTTTTTTTTAAATAATATATATATACTATCAAGTCATATCGAATAACTTATACAAGTACATATTTAACATTTATCAATTCTTTTAAAATAAATATAATCCAAACTTTAGGGCAAATTGATAACAGGAGAACTAGTCATTTATTTGGAAAACAATTAATATAAAAACGTTTAAAAGGACTGTTTTACCAATTCTTTCTTGTTTCGCCATGTTTGTCAAATATGTGTTTTCTTCTGGAGTCTCTACCTCAACAAGCTTTGCCCCAAGTGCCAAACAGTGTCTCTTGAAAAAAAAAAAAAGATTAATTAAAGATAATCATTACAGATTCATTTTCAAACAAAAATCATACATACAAGTTTAACAAGTACGTCCAAGTCAACCTCGAAGTTGTTTGGACTTGCTATGATAATGCTATGACAAGCTTAATAATTGTGCGTTAATTGCCCCATCTACCCCCTTCCCCGGGGTAGAGGTGGGGCTCTTAAAGAGAAAAAAAAAGATATTTAAGCATTTGTTTTTCTGAAACGTTTAAACAGTAGTGGATTGTAATATTTGAAATTGATATGAAAGCAAATTAGGAAAAAGGCAAATTTCGCAGCAAAGAAGTGCAGCTTATCACAATGTGTAGAATGAATTATGAATATACTTTCAAAATAGTTATTGAAATGTGTAAAAATATTTGTTTAATATGCATTGTTACAACGCGAAATGTAATAACAACGCGAAATGTAATAAACCTGGATTATTACATTTTGCGTTATTACATTTTGCGTTGAAATCAACACAGAATGTAATAACGCAAAATGTAACAACACACTTTTAAGGATTATTACATTTCGTGTGATTACATTTTGCGTCGAGATCATTGCAAAATGTAATAACGCAAAATGTAATAACACGATTTTTGGATTATTCCATTTTGCGTTGTTACATTTTGTGTCGAGATTAAGCAAAAGACAGGAACGCAAAATGTAATAACACAATTTTTTTCGTCAGCTAGATTGAGTACAATTTTCAATAGTGTAGTGGGCGATGAAAAGAAATAAAACAAAAGGAAAACATAGATATACGCAATTTCTCACAATTAATAAATTTTAAAATATATTGATTTATTGAATTAGCTACATGTGTTTAAAATCTGTTTAATAAATGTATTCAAATTATTGGTGTTGCAAATTAGAAACATGCATCTATGGGCAGGGTTGTTGGGGGGGGGGGGATTGACCATTGTGCTTTTGCTTTTTTTTATAGACAAATGCAATGAACTAAAAAAAACTATGCATTTGTACTGGCAGGTGTAAATGTATAGCGGGAAGGGATTTATTGACAATAATGATACCATACTGTTCTAAGCAAATCTACAGCATTGCAGAAAAGCAAAAACAAAATTCTATCTCTCTCTTTTTTCCATCCTTTAATAAAAATGGATTGTTTCTGCATTTTACAATAATGCAATAATAAACATACGAAGTAAACACCCCACCCTATCCCTACCCCTCCTCGTTTGACACACACATACACTTCTAATTTGTTAACAAATGTATACATGCCGAATATGCATATCAAGAGCTTTTAATGAACCTATGGCCAATCTTCGGTAATTAACTATGTGTTACTGGTTAGAAATTGAATAAGAATATCATAAATATGCCAATCAAAATCAATTCTGTATATTTAAGTACAGTGCATTCAATATCACTAAAATTAGAGTCAGAAAAACGATACATTTAGATGTTCTTATGTCCGTAAAAGCCCTAAAGTTAGTCTCATTGTTTTAGTTCTAAATATTTTAACAGCGTGTTTCCCATGTTGGTAACATGTGTATATTTAGATCAATTTTATAATGTTAAACGCAGTAAAAAAAAAAATTGTTTTGTTTTATTACATATTGTTTATTACATTTTGCGTTGTCTTCAATGCAAAAATAAAATAACGCAAAATGTAACAACGAAAAAGGACGTTATTGCATTTTGCGTTGATCTCGACGCAAAATGTAATAACGCAAAATGTAATCATCTAAAAATATTATAATGTTATAACATTTTGCGTTATTACATTTTTCGTTGATATCGACGCAAAATGTAATAACGCAAAATGTAATAATTCAGGTTTATTACATTTCGCGTTGTTATTATATTTCGCGTTGTAACAATGCATCCATAATAAATATACATTTCCGTAGATGTCAATTCGTTGTAAAACTGATTTGATTTGTTTTCAGATATATTTTTTTTAGTGTAAATGCAAAGGCAATAATTAAGACACAGTCCTTTGGAATGCAAAATAGTGTTGAAAGCAATGATAATTCTTGACCTATAAAAATCGTTTTATAAATTCTAATGCGACTTTCCATAAATTTGATCAAAATCAATTTTATGGAAATGATACAGAAAATCGTTGAGAGTCATATTAAGAGGGAGTTTTACTGTAAAATCAAATTTTTCTGTTGGATCAAATTTTTTATGTTTAAAGAAAACAAAAATGTTGTTTTGTGGGGATTTCTTTTTGCAAATCGGGAAGTGTGGATTAGTTATATACAATTTATTACATACTTAGAAATAAATACAGGATTTTTGCATATGCGATATGCCTGACGTCACAATAGCCGTATCAGTCCTGCAGTGCTGATATGGATTTGCAGAGCTGATATAGGTTATCAGCCCTGCAGGGCTGATACGGATCAATATCACACCACTAGTTAATTAAACCTCAAAAAACAGTACTTGTGATCATCCACATATTTTGAGGTTTACATAATTCTCTTAATTTTAACGTTTTGAGTGGAATGATAATCTAACTGATAAATAATAGATTATTTTAAAATTAAGGATTGAGGACATATGAAATAGAAGTACATGCAGAAACAAATTTCCAAAACTGTATTATTACTAAGTATGTAATAAATATAATAAACATACCCTTTTCCACATCACATCCTGCATCAGCCCTCGACCAATATCAGCCTTTGGGCCTTCGGCCCTCTAGCTGATATTGGTGTTTCGGGCTGATACAGGATGTGATATGGAAAGGGTATTCATTATTCTCTATGTATATGGAATTTCACATTTCGCAATTAATGCCAATTCGAGTTAGTCTTCTAGCCTTAAATACAGCGAAGATTAAACCCCAGCCCCCAGCAAATAAGAGATTGCAACATCCATGTTTCCCCAATGCAAGTTGTACATGAGGGTTATGATCCGCTTGCTAAAAAATAAAGTAAACAAACATTTAGTGTGTGTTGTTGATTCTACCAAAATAAACAAGATTGTTTATGCGTTCAATACCAATGTCTTTGCAGTGTTCTCCATTGTTTGAAATTTTACAATGTTTTAGAGTTTAAACGGAGCACTAAAATTTCGCGGTATCTTTGAGATCAAATTTGCAACTTAATCGCAATTCATTATAAGGGCAAATTAAAGAATACAAACTTTTTTTAAAATCACTACTGCGCTACACAAAGGGTATATATATGATAATATATATTGATACAATTTAAAACACATGTTCTGAAAAGCAGAGGAACTTCTAGTCGATACTGTCGAACTACTTACCATTTTTGATTGAAAGTAAATTTGTCCGTGATTTTTGTCAATCTTCTTGCTTTAATCACCGAATTACGAAAAAAAAAGAAACTTCAGAATAGTAATATACTTTTAAAAATTTATTGAAAATTCAAAACAATTTATCTACATCGACTAAATGATTTCAGTACAATGTTATATTTGACTTGCAGTGCCAACATAATTCTATAGCTAAGACATACGTGTATTTTTTTTACAATGAATTTTTATTGCAACTATCAATTAACCGTTTCAAAGTGGAAGTGAAAACAAATTATTTGTCTTTGTTTTTTCATTCGAGGGTGTAGGAGATAATTGTTTATGCAAGGCTAAGCCCTAATTAAGCCATCTATCTTTCAGAATTGAATGACAGTAGAATTATTTGATTAAAGTTTCAGTTGAAGAGAATTTATATATATGTTTGATTTTTCTGATAATCACGGATCTTATTGTTTCGTCAAAATTTTTATTGTGTCGCGCACATAAAATATGAATAGTTACTGTGTCGGAGAAATGTTTACTGTGTCGGGACCCACACAGTAAAACAGCTCATGGAGAACCCTGGTCTTTGTTTTTTAATTCATTAGTAAACCAACCATAAAAGTAATTATGCACTTAAACCACGCATTTAGACAGTGATTAAGTAAGTTCATAACAGGATATTTCCAGAATATTCCATTGTGCATAAAGGCGATGCTAAATTGAAATTACAATGTAAGATTACTTAGAAAAAATCTCACAAAAGTCGTTTTAACATATTTGAAGTTATGAAAAATTACTCAACCCTAGAATCATTTTTTTTTCTTAGATCGGTTACAAGTTCAGTAGTAAATCCTGTAGTTCGTGAGATAACAATCATTAGAATTAAAAAAAAAGCATCATTTAAGCTGTCTAATCTAAATAAGATTCACTCAGACACTCGCTACACTAACATCTAACAACATCCCATAGCGTCACGTCAGAGGTCAAATCGGAATAACTCTAGACATATCCGCTTCAACAAATACACGTTGATTTTGCATGCGCCGATTAAATTGGTTAATGGAATTTGAGTTAGTGTAGCGAGTGTGCGAGCGGACTCTAACATTTCATTTTAATTAGTTTGTTATTAAAGCAGACATTTTACGCTTCCACTTGATATCTTTTCCCCAAAATTTAATAAACGATGGTCTCTGGATCGTCGTTTAGAAAATGTAATTTTTAAAGGTAAAACATCATGCTTTCAAATTCATAGAGAAAAGACCAAAAGAAATCTTTATGCTTTTTCTTAAAAATGTCTTAAATGAGTCGATAATTGCTTCAATTGATTTCAAATTAACCTATACACGAGTCAAACACAAGATCTTGAAAAATGTTAATAATCAAGAATAAAAAGTAACTACATTCCAGAAAATCCCCCCACTTTCTTTGAAGATTAAAAAGTTTAACTAAAAGCTTGATTTTGTCTAAGTTACCTTTTCTATTTAAAAGCAAGAAATATCCTTCGCAACATTGTAATAAAAAAGTCTTATTTCATAAAAGTTATCTTCATGCTCGGTCTCATTTTATTCAAACAATGACTTTTCGTACTAGGTCTCTTTTTATTCAAGCAAAGACTATGATCTTAACAAAGAAAAAGGGACTCAATCAATGAATTCCAAACTTAGAAAGGCAAAATTTATCATTCTTTTAATGCTTTGTACTCGCTCAGCTATCCTGCAAAGTGCTCTTTTAATCAAATTATTCAGACTATTTTGTTAGAGTCGATATGAATCTAGAATAAATTTTTATTCTTCATGAAGTTTGGAAACTTGATATTCATGCTTACTTTATCGTAACATATAAAATTTATGACATTACCTGTGCTCCTAGGATGTTAAGATTTTTCTTCACAAGAAGATAATGCGATTTACCAAAGACTCTCCATTGCAGAATATCTAAGATAAATAAGAACACATTAGAAATAGAGTTTCTCTATGAATAACAGAATTTGAATTTTTTTTGATATATTATATATATATAAAAGAAAAAGAAAATGCAGTTTCAAAATTTCATTTAACACCATATATAATATTAGAATATTTACAATGAATTATAAATTGGACTAGCAGGTAACATGTTCAAAGTTAATGATGGGACTATAAGAATATTTTTTCCATTAAGGACGGTCTAAAACATATACTTGTTTGAATAGAGAATTGCACAAATCCATCGAAAGGTACAAGTCCATTTGCAGAGCTGGTTGCAAAACATCTTCTAGATCCATGGTTAAAAAAATAACTTACACAACCAGGTAGTTTGAAACACCTTGAGGCACATTCTGACAAACTTTGAATTTCGTTGTACTCTCCCAAAATGTAAAGTGTTGGCATTTTGTTGTCATTTGCAGAAACTCGAGAAAAGTCCGAAAATTCTTTGAAAGCACCAAATACACAAGCATTATATTGTGAAATTATTATTAGAAATAAAATAGAAAAAGAAATGTCCATTTTGATTCATGAATTGTCTAAGGGATCTGACAGAATTACTAGAAAATCCATACAGAATGAAAGAAAATGAATATTCACAGAGTCAACCGTGTATTACGTAGTGCGCATGTGGGGAAATTGATCTCTTTTTTGTAATTGAAAAATACGAATATTCCACAGGTTGTTAGACACTCTGATATATTATTTATACCTTCCTTCCCTAATCAATATAAAAAACTCATCTTATTGAAAAAATCAAATAAGTCATTTATCTCGAAAGAAAAAATCATATCTAGTGCAAGGTATATTACAATTTTAAAAATAATCACATTATCAGGTGCGACACACTTAAAATTTATATTGTAAATTGATACAAGAGGCCCATAGGCCTTAAAGGTCACCTGAGCATCATGCAACAACATTCAAATGATTGGATTTGGTTCAGGTTTTAAGCTAGATGCTATCACAATTTTGAAAGAGGCACCATTGCTAATCATAACTATACACTTAGCAATTGTTGAGTTTGTTTACTTAATACCAATAAGCAGGGTAGGGGAACAAAAAGCATGTCAACTAATCAGTAATATTCAGCAATAATCAGGAATGCTCCATAACCACACATTAACCCCTGACCCTAGGTCTACACATTGCACAATTTTTGAAAAGGCACACTTGGTTATCAAAAATGTTTGATTAATACCAAGGAACAGATTTAAAACAATTCATTTTCAGTATATAAGTAGAGCCCCCCCAGCCCCTCCCCATTTTGGTATCCCTTACACAGGGGCCTTGAAATTCAAAATTCTGGAAGAAGAGCCCATCATAACTATGTAAATAGTTCATTTGCTTATTACCCAGGAGTAGAGAAAAAGAGTTTCATAGATGTAATGTATTTTCACCATATAATCATTATAGAGCCACATTCTAACACCATAACCCCTGACCCTGGGGCCATAAAATTCATAATTTTGAAAGAGGCACTCTTGCTCATCATAACTATGTACTTAATTAGTTTATTTGATACTCAGGAACAGAGAAGATTTTCAAAGAAATAATGCATTTTCACTTTATAATCAATAAAGCCCCGCCCTAACACCATAACCCCTGACCCTGGGGCCATGAATTACACAATTGTGGTAGAGGCACTCTTGCTCATCATAACTATGTACCTAATTAATGTATTTAATACTCAGGAACAAAGAAGAAGATTTTCAAAGAAATAATGCATTTTCACTTTATAATCAATAGAGCCCCGCCCTAACACCAGAACCCCTGACCCTGGGGCCATACAATTCACAATTTTGGTAGAAGCACTCTTGCTCAACATAACTATGAGCTTAATTAGTTTATTAAATACCCAGAAGCAGAGAAGAAGATTTTCAAAGAATTAATGCATGTTCACTAAATAATCAATAGTGCCCCGCCCTAACACCAGAACCCCTGACCCTGGGTACATGAATTTCACAATTTTGGTAGAGGACTCAATGCTGATTACAATCATACAAACAGTTTGACTGCTTGATGTCCGGGAGTAAAGAAGAAGATTTTTAAAGATTGCACTAATTTTAGTGGTTTTTGCCCCACCCCCTAGGCCCCAGGGGGGCAGAGACCACGAAATTCACAAATTTTGTTCCCCTTCACCCATAGATGCTATATGCGAAAATTGGTTGAAATTGGTTTAGTGGTTTCAGAGAAGAAGCTGAAAATGTTTAAATGTTAACGCACGACGCACACCGCACGACGAACGACGACGGACAAAAACATATAGCATAGGTCACTTGAGTTTACTCAGGTGACCTAAAAACGTCGTCGATATATCTGAATGTTGTTTTAAAGGCCACAGTAAGAGCCCTATCCTTTTAATCCTTTCAGATGTATCGACGACGTATTGTCAATTAACAATGGTAATTTCCATTCCTACGTCGATATGATATATCCATGAGAGCTTGAGATAAAAGATACCCAGAGTCTGAAACATCTGGGTCATTCTTGGATATTTTACTTGAAAAAGACGTTAATGATAACCTAACGACCAAGTTATATGATAAATGTGACGAATATGAATTTTCTATCGTCAACTTTCCTTACTTACCTTTATTTAAAGAGAGACCATAGAAAAAAAAGCTGGTTGTATCGGTTTATATTTGTAAAAATTATATTTTGGAGTTCATATGTGTCTTATAGATCCTATCAGTTGGATATTAAATCTATTTATACGAAAAACCTGTGAAATATTTAAAACAAAATACATCAAAAACTTTATAAAAAATTTCAAATACGATTAAAATATGAATTTCAGAATGAAACTACATGTAATTGGTGTATTGATATCAAAATATAGTCTAAGACCTTCTAAAGACCGAGAATTAACTTGGACTTAGACTTTAAGAGGGATGAATTTCATGAGAGCACTTGGACTATGGACTACACTGTTTAAGAGGGGGAGGGTGTTACGGACTATGTTGCTTCATATTTTTTTTCGATTTTATCTTAATGTTATACATATAGCTCAAAATGGTTATTTAAAAGGTTTATCGGTATATTATTTAATTTCAAGATTGACCAAGATTGACCATTTCAAGTAAAAAACCATAAAATTACAATTATCTATATAAAAATCAATGTATACACTTCAAAAAAAGAAACTCATGGTAGGAACAATATCCTGAAAAATGTTTAATAATTTTTTCATAATTTCTTGTTTAGAAGGATATGATGCATTCGAGTAAAAAGCATTATTAAGGTCTTCCGTTTCCAACGGAAGACCTTCTACTGATTCTGTTGGTAAAGATTATTATTAGGGTCTTCCGTCTCCAACGGAAGACCCTTCTATTATTCTATTGTTTCTTTTTCACTTTTATTATTATTATTATTATTATTCTTTTTTTTTCTTTACAATTTTTGTGCAGAAGATTTCTCGGAGATGGCTCGACCGATTTTCTTGAAAATTTCGGAGAAGATGTATCTTTATCTAAACCTTATACGTTTTTTTCATTTTTTTGAAATTCACTTCCGGTCGTGAGTTATCGCCCTTTGATCGAAATTTTGATGACCTCCATGTCTGTGATAGAACTCAAAAACGGCTAAAGCTAGAAAGCTGATTTTTTCAGGGATGATAGAGGACATGTTGCCATATTGCAACATGGTCAGGAAATATTCCGGAAGTGCCTAGTATGGAAGCTCGGTAGGGGTCAAAATTTAGGACACGAATCATGACTGATTTTTTGAGACATTTTGCATCATATCTTTTAAAGTATCATTATTTTGTCAAAACATAATGAACATAATTTGTGCAAAATAACAAGATCTTTAATATGATATCAAGAAAAAAGTGCTGACTCATCACAATAAGGGCCAATAGGGGCCAAAAATCTTTTTTCGATAACTCTTAATCGGTCAATATTTTGTTAGACATTACAGAAGCAAAAATGTTAATCTCAACAATCTACAACTGCATATTATAATTTTTATGTCGTATGTTACATAATTAGGGGCCACAGGGGGCCAGAACGCTAAATCTTTGACGCTTTATATCTCAAGAGTGGGAAATATTTTGATAAGTAGTATTGAACAAAAAATGTTCAAAATAATGTTCTGAACAACATACAACCTTTAGTTTTTCGCTATACGTCCCCTTTAAGGAGTTGAAGGGTTGGCCCCTAAATATTTCTTTTTCAAATAACTCGAAAACGAAAGAGAATCTCTGAATAGTTGTTGAACAAAAAGTGTTGAAATTCCTGAGAGCTTTAAGAAAAGATCAAGAAAAAGGGGCTGGGCACTCAAATTAGCGGCCGAGAGGGGCCAAAAGTCTTTAATCGATAACTCTTTAGCAGTTAATATTTTGTTATACATTACTGAAGCAAGAATGTTTATCTCAACAATCTACAACTATATATTATGATTTTTATGTCGTATGATACATAATTAGGGGCCACAAGGGGCCAGAATGCTAAATCTTTGACGCTTTATATCTCAAAAGTTTGAAATATTTTGATAAGTTATATTGAACAAAAGATGTTCAAAATAATGTTCTGAACAATATGCAACCTTTAGTTTTTCGCTATACGTCCCCTTTAAGGAGTTGAAGGGGTGGCCCCATAATATTTCTTTTGCAAATAACTCGAAAACGAAAGAGAATCTCTGAATAGATGTTGAACAAAAAGTGTTGAAAATCCTGAGAGCTTTAAGATGAAATCAGAAAAAAAGGGCTGGACACTCAAATTAAGGGCTGAGAGGGGCCAAAAATCTTTAATCGATAACTCTTTAGCAGTCAATATTTTGTTAAACATTACTGAAGCAATGATGTTTATCTCAACAATCTAAAACTATTTATTATTTTTTGAATGTCGTATGGTGCATAATAAGGGGCCACAAGGGGCCAGAATGCTCAATCTTTGACGCTTTATATCTCAGAAGTTTGAAATATTTTTATAAGTACCGGGGTAGTATTGAACAAAAGATGTTCAAAATAATGTTCTGAACAACATGCAACCTTTCATTTTTCGCTAAATGTCCCCATTAAGGAGTTGAAAGGTTGGCCCCTAAATATTTCTTTTTCAAATAACTCGAAAACGAAAGAGAATCTCTAAATAGTTGTTGAACAAAAAGTGTTCAAAATCCTGAGGGCTTTAAGATGATATGAAGAAAAAAGGGCTGATCCCTAATATTAGGGGCCGTGAGGGACAAAAGTCGAATTTTTTAGTCTTTATGTTCAATGTCTGTTTACAGATTATGGAGGCAAAATCGTTCTTCTTTACAATCTTTATCATTATTTTAGAATGAAATTCTCAATCAAAATCTTATCTCATCTTATCAAGAATCGGACGGAAGACCCACTCGTTGCTCGCAACGAGATCGTATCTAGTTATTCTTCTTTTTTTTTTTACTTCCTAGACGCCAACTTTGAGGCGTCATATCTCACTCATTTCTCTACGGATTTCGCTCAAATTTTCAGAGGTTATAGACATTTATAAACTCTATCAGAATAATAACTAAAATTTCAAAAAGTTACTTCCGGTTTTGAGTTATTCCCCTTTAAACGAAAAATCATAGGCTTTCGTTTCCGGATAAAGGCTCAGAGACCACAAAAGCTGGAGCAGAAATTTTACTTGTTTTAGATAACAGAAGGATTGAAGTTGTGCACATCGGTTTTTGTTTTTCGATTTCTGCATTCAAAATGGCGCTATATAGGGGTCAAAAATTAGAACACCTAGAAGAGCGAAAATTTACAGATATTTTCCTTTTCATCTTGAAAACTAAAAATATTTTGTTAAGACATTGTTGAATAAAAGTTGTGCATAATTACAAGCGCTTTCATTTGATATCATTAAAAAGGGGCTTGCCCCTAAAATTAGGGATCTAGGGCCCTTGAAAGTTTTTGTTTAATATCTCAAAAAGTATTGTGAATTTATAATACGTCAAATAAGCAAATTTGTTCCAAATGTCAAGCTTTATCTAATGAGGTTGTCAAAATACGTCCGGGGACGTCACTACCGGTCAAACCGGAAGTAGTCAAAAATTGCATATTTTTGTTGTTCTTGACAGGTTTTTGAATATCATATGTCACTGGAGGCTTAAATCTTAATCTTCCGTCCGTTGACGGTACTTCCGGTCAAACCGGAAGTTGCCAAACATGGCTTGATTTTGCAAAAATGAACATAGATTTGGAGGATTAAACCATTTTTGGACTTCATTACTCTTTTTTTTTAAAAATGAAAGTTACTTCCGGTCAAACAGGACGGAAGACCTACTCGTTGCTTTGCAACGAGCTCGGCTCTAGTTTCTAATGCAATTGTTAACTTACACCTATTCTACAAATCTCACAGACAAAAAAGACCTGATTTAGCAAAATTCGTAAAAAAAAAACTTTATATCAATTTTCATTTGTTTGTTTCAGATGCAATTGCTTCGGGCACAAAAGGGCTATTAATAGCGGGGGTTTTCGATATTTTGAATTTGGTTTTATTTGAAATCTGACTCTTTCTAAAAGTGCTGCATCTGAATGTTGCATAGCACAAAAGGGAAAATGGGCAACAGGAAGCAGGTATACCACAGTCTACAGTTGCAAAAGGTTTTAATGTTATGCACAGCACCTTCAAAACATAAATCATTGACCTGGAACCCCCATTGTTCACAATAAATACGGGAGATCACATGTGACATCAGCAACACAGCATCACTTCAGAGGATTACGTAAACTTCATGAATGTAACAAAATGACGTCGTCTACAGCATTAGCTATTCCTGAACTGCACAGACAATCTAACAAGATTGTTATTAGTTGACTATAAATTATTGCAAAAGTATTATTCATGCCATTGTTCTGACCCCACAACACCCAAAATATCAACTTCAAAGAACTCATATCAATAGAGTATGACCACATCATTACCGCTGAAAAGTTTAGTTGTGCTATTAGTTCAGAATGTTCATCGGAAAGAGTTTTATAAATTTAAGAGTGCTCAGGCTTCGTAATGATCGTTATAGACAGAAAACTGCCTCCAGGATGTAAAAAAATTGGTAGTTGTAGCGTAATGATATGGAAAATTGTATCACATACAAGTAAGACTAATATGGTTCGTATTCAAAGGACTTTGATAGAAAAAGATACTCTTACGATTTTCTACCTGCACGTGCCTATTTAATTTTGCGGCATTCTATAGTCGTAGTTCAATCTGACAATACACAGCAGCATACGGCTGTTTGACACTCCCATTCTTGCAAAGGAACTACAACCTGTTTCTGCCATAGTCATATAAAACGCCAGATTTACACCCCCCCCCCCCCCTCATTGAGCAGCATTGGAAAAAATGGATACACATTATTATTAAAGACAATCGCATCCTCCGACTCTGCAACAGCTGTCCAAAGCTTTACATTTGGAGTGGGAGAATAGTCCTATACAGTTTTTATCGCACACATTTGCTTTCAATAGATGCTGTTTTGGCTATCAATTGTGACTGCGGGGGCATACCAGATATTTGTCTTCAATTACCTTAAACTGTCTAGGATTTTAAAACTCTTGAGAAATTATTACATTTAGATGGTATTCCCATTTCAATGTGTCACTAAAATTCTACTATGCGTTTCTTTTTTTAAAGAGTATATATTTTTTTATAAACTTACAATTCAGTGACATGCAAATTCGGTGATGAAATTACTTACAGTGAAGGTCTCACTTTGTACTAAATCGCAATGTTGGGAGTTGATCCTTATCTTTTGGGAACAAATCCCGCTATAGAATGTGAAGAATGGTTCGTGAAAATTAATAAACCATTAAACCATATTTTGCCGTGATGCAGCCAGGAAATACCTCTTTCTGATAAAGAAGTATAGTTACATGGAAATTTGTTAAAGAACCTTTATTTGAAGAGTCTGTAGTCGTTCTGTATGTAGAATTTGTGTGGCCAAATACTAATATTCTTTTTAAAAAATTCCAATGCAAATTATTCAAAATGGATTACTAGTATGTACATGTAGCATAAGAAGGAAAACTGTATCATATATATTTGAAAATATGGAGTGACCACAAACAGAACAGGGCAGACTCTACAAACAAACCTGTAGTTGAAATATGTTAATATTCAGACACTATATCTTTAATAACAGTCGATTATGTATAAATCAATTTATGTATTCGCATAAATGCGATTTATGTTCATAAATAATTTTAAGCCCATTTTTATCGATAAAGTCAAAAGAAATCACTCGATTGACCTTGGCAAGACATGTGGCATATCTCTACTTTCGTTTTCGATCATCGCAGGAAATCTGATTTATATGACGAAAGATAGGAACTTTTTTTAGATCTAGTTTAAACCATGTCATCATTTGTTTTGTTTACAACTGAATGAACATTCAGAATAATTGATTCTAGGCTATATCAGCAAAGATCACTCTTCAAAAGGCTTAGTTAAACAGCCAATCCAAGCAGAATGATGAGCATGAAAATATTTGAATTTGTACAATTTATATCAAACTTAAGGTTTTTCTGTCTTCTTCTTTGCAGTTGATATTTTAAGATTAATTATTGTAAGTTTCATTTAGGCTATATACATGTATATTACATGAAATGTATCGATAATCCAAGCGTAAAACAACGCACGCGCAATGCTACCGCTTTTGAAGTCTGAATCTCCCTATTTTTCATCACAATAGGTTAACATGTATGCCATTTCTTGTGTATTTCTTGTGTATTGAAAGTGGGACAAGCGAGATAACTCTAATATTTTTTGTGCGTACTTGTTTTTGGAACAGCCTCAGTATCAGATTGAGTACAGTGTCGGCGCCATATTTGTATGGAAATATAATTTTAATTTTGAACAACCCTCCCACCTCTCCCTAAAAGTTAAAAATTTATAGTGTTCTCAATTGATGTAATTTAACAATATTTTCCCATATTTCTGTTTTCAGTAGGTGTGGCATTTTTACCTTACCCCACCTTTGATGTAAACATTTTATATAGTAATTTTTTGATCTATTTGGAGGTTGCATATAGTGATATTGGTATCACTGCAAGGTTTATTAATGTAAATCTATTAAACTACTTTTTCATTTTTGTAATAGTTTTTACAAAATTGTCATTTAATAATAAAAGACCTTTTTCGACTTCAAACGGTGTTGTGTTGTTATCAGATAGTGTAATATTACATCAAACAGAGTAACCTTTAGTGCGAGTATCAGGAAGATGGGCATAAACATATTATTATATAATTGTAGTCATTGTATCAAAAACGTTTGTGAATTTTTCTGATAGTTGTAATATTAGGGCTATGGACTATATAGGGCTAAGAAACACCAATCATTCTTCTAAAACTTCTTTTAATGTTGTCGAAAAAGCTATTCATTACGGTTTAATTCTTTACTGGTAACTGTGAAAATATTAAACAAGACAATTAATAATAAATTATATGTTCTTCTGTTAAACAAAAACTATAATGAAGAATGGGGCTAGGGACTTTACACATACAAGATATTAGATCAGTATGGAAAAAAATACAAAATGTGCACACAATTTAAAACCACTATATCTTTATTACGGTACTTTTTTCTTAAGTAAAATCAATTATTTTCAAACATATATTTGCTCTCTTTTGCCAGAAATTATGAATTAATTCAACATAAATACATCTTAAAATATATAACAAAGGCATATCTGCACACATTTATTCATAATTTCCACAATTTCTATCCTTTTTCTTTTCTGTAAAAAAAAATTAACCAGAATGATTTTTTTAAATAATAAACTATATCTATTTTGGAATGTTTCATTCAAAATAAGTTTAATTTACCCTTTTTTAAAAAAAATGTAAACAAGTAAGTACAACTGTGAGCATAACGCTTCAACAGTTATGAATCTGAGACTTTATTCTTTTTTTTTCAAAGATGCTGGTAATATATAAAATATGATATACCAATGGAAAGCTCTCAATCTGCTCTTTGTAATGCAACTAAAGACATAAAGATAAATTAAAGAGTAACGTCTGTATTACATTAATCATGTGAAAATGGTCTCCTGATTTTGGCCAAGCCGTCCAGTCAACAAAATTGACTCGATCTTTGTATTTTGTATTCATGAATTTCCTTACAATCCGCACAAAGATACATAATGGGGTCCAGCATATGCTCTTCCAAGTACCTTTATTCCTCATAAAATTTTGAACTCCTGTTACGGAGCAACTTTAAAGAACAAAAGCACATTCAAAAAGTGATTCAAAAATCTCAAAGAACATGTAGTAAATCTGAAAATAACAAAAATTTTCCAACATATTAAGTATGTATTATCTAAACAAACGACCGAATTTTCTAGAATTTTGACAACAACTTTCACTTTTGGTAAAGAAACTAGACCTTCAGGTAATAAGAACTTATTTAATATAGCTAAATTTTAAAAACTATATTTAGATTGATTGATTGATTGTATTTTGTTTAACGTCCCTCTCGATTGACTCCTTTCTTCGCGATTCTAGATCAGACGCTTTAACCACTGTGCTACGCGGGCGACAATACTTTATTTAGGTGTTTTTCTGATAAAAACAATTGAAAGAATATTTACAAATTTTATAATTCACCTTAAAAAAGATAATTGCCGAGCTTTCTACGTAATAATGTTTTTAAGCATTCTCTTCTCGAATACCTTTTCTCTTATAGATTTTTTTTTAAATTTCTCTTTCAAACTGAACTGCAGAACATTAAATTCTCATATGAAAATTAAAATTTGATCAAATTATGGCCCTGTGGATTGTATGGCCACAAAAGGTCACAGAAACTTTGGAATTTATTTGCGTATCTCCTATATGAATTTTAAATCGAACCTGCCCATGCATAGTACATGCTTCAAAATATGTTAGAGTCAGATGCCGACTGTATAACTTTGAAAGAATGTTGTCCTTGCTCAATCACTACTGAATTAAATATCCCCTTAGATTCCAAAAAATCCCCTGTTGTCCCCCTGTCAGTCCCTGACATTTTCCTGTCTCTCCCTGCCTTTCTCCTATGATCCCCTGTCGTTGTCCCTGCTCTCCCTGTCCAGTCCCTGTCGTCCCCTGTCGTTGTCCCTGCCTTCCCTGTCTACTCCCTGTCGTTCCCTGACATTCTCTGATCTCCCTGTCCAGTCCCTGTCGTCCCCTGTCGTTGTCCCTGCCTTTCCTGTCTACTCCCTGTTGTCCCCTGACATTTATTTTGGCCAAGAAAAGGAGTTTAAAAATATTTTTGTTGCATTTAAGAGTGAAAAATGATATAGTCTTGAAAACTTTAAGTATTTTTTTGAAAATATAGACTTAGTAAAAAGTTAACAAATTTTTAAATGCCTTAACTTAATCCCCTGTAATTTAGTTTCTATTACTTGTATCAATTTGATTTTTTTAGTTAGGTAGCATTTCGGGGGGGGGGGGAGGGGGGACGGCAGAGAATTGCATCGATTCTAAAGAAGAAATAAATTACCAATTTATTTCATCTTGTAATGCTAGATGGCATATACATTGTACTTTATGAATCTTTTGTATATATTTATAAACTTTTTTTCATTTTTTATTTGATCTACTTTGAAACATCTTTAAGCGTAATAACTGTCTTTGTAAAAGAACTAGATTTAAACATTTGGGAATTCATTATCAAATCCATGAATGGGATATTTTGTTTTCCCAAAGAATTAAATGAATAAAAAATTAATTGAAAGGAATGATATATAAATGTATTAATAAAATAAATATCTATTTAATAAAGAAAAATTATTAAATAAACTAAAAATCTATTTTATTCATTTATTTTCTTATGTGAATAAATCTACAAATCGACTGAATTAAGAATGAATGAATACATGTAAATAGATTAATGAATAAATTAATAATGAGAATTATATAAATTTATTCATTTATTTGTTTATGTTTTAATTTATCACTCATTTATATACCCAAAATTTGATTTATTAGTTTTATTTTATTTATTTGCTGAAATATGCTACAAAGTATTTCATTAGCTTATTAAAACGACTTTTTATTATTTTAAGTCCATGATGGATATTAAAATAATCGTCTCATTACGCACAATATTAATCTGTCAATTTGATTTTTGACACATTGATTTGATTGAAAAAAATCGGTTTTCAAAACCCTAACACGGTTCTTAAACAACATCAAAGCCATTGATGTTTACCAGTAATTAACTCGGGGTACACAGTCATGACACCTATTATCTTTTTCACTGACCGCTATACCTTGTTTATGTTGTGGCAGGACGACCGTGTGTATTGCAGCTGTTTGAAATAACATTTTCTCTTTGTATGAGAACTTATTCCAAAATACACCAATACCCCCTGCTGTCTCTCTCTGTCATTTGTAAAAAAGAATAAAAACGAGAGAGACAGCAGGGGGTATTGGTGCATTTTGGAATAATTAAGTTTTTAAAATCAATACAATAATTGATTTAAAATAGTTAGTAAACAAAAAAATAATAAAATAAATAAACTTATTAACTGCATGTATTTATTTATTATTAAAAACAATCTTATTTATTTTTTAAATTGACGAAACAAACAAATTAAATAATCAAATAACTGAAAATGGGATTTGTTTGGCATATTCTATGTAAACTGATTTACGATAAATATGTATCAAAGTATTTTTGAAGCATATTAAATCTGCTTTTAATTATTTTACTTCCATGATGGATATCAAAATAATCGTCTCATTATGCACAATTTTTACCCGTCAATAGCTTCTTTGATACTTTTATTTTGTTTTGATTGAAAAAAAAAATTGAGTTCTCATACAAAGAGAAAATGTTATTTCAAACAGCTGCAAACTACACACGGTCGTCCTGCCACAACATAAACAAGGTATAGCGGTCAGCGAGAAAGACAATAGGTGTCATGACTGTGTACCCCGAGTTAATTACTGGTAAACATCAATGGCTTTGATGTTGTTTTAGAACTGTGTTAGGGTTTTGAAAACCGATTTTTCCAATCAAATCAATGTATCAAAAATCGAATTGACAGATTAATATTGTGCGTAATGAGACGATTATTTTGATATCCAACATGGCCTTAAAATAATAAAAAGTCGTTTTAATAAGCTAATAAAATACTTTGTAGCATATTTCAGCAAATAAATAAAATAAAACTAATAAATCAAATTTTAGGGTATAAATGAGTGATAAATTAAAAAATAAACAAATAAATGAATAAATTTATATAATTCCCATTATTGATTTATTCATTAGTCTATTTATTCATTCATTCTTAATTCAGTCGATTTGTAGATTTATTCACATAAGAAAATAAATGAATAAAATAGATTTTTAGTTTATTTAATAATTTAATTTATTAATTAGGTATTTATTGTTATTAATGCATTTATATATCATTCCTTTCAATCAATTTTTTATTCATTTAATTCTTTGGGAAAACAAAATATCCCATTCATGGATTTGATAATGAATTCCCAAATGTTTAAATCTAGTTCTTTTACAAAGACAGTTATTACGCTTAAAGATGTTTCAAAGTAGATCAAATAAAAAATGAAAAAAGATATAAATATATATAAAAGATTCATAAAGTACAATGTATATGCCATCTAGCATCACAAGATGAAATAAATTGGTAATTTATTTCTTCTTTAGAATCGATGCAATTCTCTACCGTTCTCCCCCCTCCCCCCCGAAATGCTACCTAACTAAAAAAATCAAATTGATACAAGTAATAGAAACTAAATTACAGGGGATTAAGTTAAGGCATTTAAAAATTTGTTAACTTTTTACTAAGTCTATATTTTCAAAAAAATACTTAAAGTTTTCAAGACTATATCATTTTTCACTCTTAAATGCAACAAAAATATTTTTAAACTCCTTTTCTTGGCCAAAATAAATGTCAGGGGACAACAGGGAGTAGACAGGGAAGGCAGGGACAACGACAGGGGACGACAGGGACTGGACAGGGAGAGCAGGGACAACGACAGGGGATCATAGGAGAAAGGCAGGGAGAGACAGGAAAATGCCAGGGACTGACAGGGGGACAACTGGGGATTTTTTTGGAATCTAAGGGGATATTTATTTCAGTAGTGAATGTCCAGACGTTTTTTGTAATCCTTTCCTAAAAATAAACAAGTAAACGATATTTCCCCGCTTTGGTAGCATAAAACATTTATTGATCGTTCTAGTGTGCATACCAGTTATCTCAAAGACAAACATTGAACATATACTGAGCAAAATAAGTTTAGCAATTTAAGATATTTGTCATAAAACAAAGCTAAAAAAATAGACAAAACACTTAAAATTAAATTTTGAAGTGAGCTTGTCATCACATAATAAAATGAGGAAAATTTTATCAACAATTGAGTGTTGTTTTTTAAGAAATATCGTGAAACTGATCACTGATACGGGTTTGAAAAGTCAGATTCAATTTCAATATGTAAGGCCTCCTATTGCAGCAATAACAACAACACAACGGGGTCTCGGGCTCCTTATGAGGTTTTGTATCTCTAGCATAGTGATCTGGTTCCACTCCTGCTGCAGGACAAGGGTCAGTTCCGCTACGTTGTTGACGTTATATCGGTCTCTTAAACGACGACTAAGAATGTCCCAAACGTGTTTAATTGCTGACAAATCTGGCGATATCGCGGGCCAATCAAAGATCTAAACATCATTCTGACGAAGGGGAGCTTGTGTGTCGTGCGGTACGCGGACTGACATTTCCCATGCGAGGTGGGATTGTCGATGACGTTGAGTTAGTGGTACTGCTATGAGAGGTTTTTGAGCTCGAAAATTTGCTAAACCTAGCTTGTTTCTTACACTTTGTGCACATAACCTCAGTTCAGTTGCACGGCGTAATACTTCTGTAACCTTAGAAGCAGCCATGAACAGTAAAACGTTACGTTGTTACGTTGTAACAGTAAAATGATCATGACTAACCGTCGTTTTTCGTAGATGTCCTGAGCGCTGACATGTCACTAACATGTCAAGTGGTCCGGGATCGGTTTATAAGTCGACATCTGGTTGACGGATGCACAAGAAAGTGTTCAATGACAACTTTTTGTGAGCAACCGGCTTAACCACCTCTATAGTTGTTTGACGTTCATTTTTTAAAAGTCCTAGACGTTTCCCAATAAGACGTTTTTGCAATTTTTCACCGGTTTTCTTTAACAAGTGTGTTCAAAGGGCTTTTCAAGTAAAAAAATCTTCTGGGACCATGTGCGTTCGAGCATGTCCATTTGTATTGTTGAATTTTCACAACGTTGGACGACGCGGTTTCCGTGCGTCAAGTTAAAAAAAGAAGTGTGTCTTTTGTTACCTTTTTGTATATTGATTTTAAGTAGAAACAAAATAAAACAATTTCGAAAAATATTTTTCAAATTATACCTATGGAAATATGATTGCTAAACTTATTTTGCTCAGTATACATATGCTGATTTCTTTTCTTTTTCCAGTAAACTGCATTGTTGTAAATGCAGACGATCCTGTTTGTTAACCAAAAGGAAATAATTTGAAAAGAAGCGGGACAAGTTTTGAAATTCAGGAAAATAGGGTAAAAGTATTTCATTTTTCTTTCACAAAGTAATATGGAAGTAGGATATATACATTTTAAGTCAATGGAATCCAGAGTTCGCTCCCACTTAGCATCCGAAACTACTATCGCTGTCCTTATATGCACATGTCCCACTTCCAGATTACTTTTTAAAGGAATAATTAAATAGTGAAGAAATTTGTATGTTACCAAAGCCAACAGGGAAATGCCATTAATCTGTTAATTCTTAGGAATGAATGATAGAGTAAAAAGACATTGCATGAATGAGGACGGAATTCTTTTAATCTTTAATAGTTGGCAACAGACTCTTTTAGATTTTATGGCAGCGACAGGTTGTGATACGTATTTATATATTCTGTTTTAATTCAAATTAAGAGGGATGCGCAAGTGAAATCCAAAATTTCTGTGACCTGATATTTGAGTAGCTTCCCTTTACGAACATTTACGAACGTTCCGGGGAAAATATACCCATTTGGATATAGCAAAATGTTATAAAACAACAGGTAAGATTTTTTTTTGTGTTACAGAAATGTTATATTTGATAAGGTAGGTAATGACACGACAATATTTGAGAACATTGTGTTTTGCTAGTCCTATGTCCTTTTTGAATTCAGTCAACGTTAACATTCTCATATACTAGTATTCGTGTGCACTGTTGTTTGATGCGTAAATGTAATAGTCAAGTGAAAGAAAGTTTCATTTTATCAATTAAAAATCATAATTAAATGATAAGAAATGAATATAATACTTAATCCCTTTGACCAACATACATTGTATTACAGAAAATATTTGAACAGAAAACGTTGCACGCATTGATGACGTTTTCCGTCCAAATGTTTTCTTTGATACATGTACATCGGTCAAAGGAAAAAAATTCCATTCATTTCATAAATAATCTAAAAACAAAGATTTGAAGTTTGCATACGTTGTAAAGCACGTCTGTCGAGGGAATCTAAACGCAGTGTTGTCTCTCTAATTACTAATTACAATGTTTGATATATTACTTTTTTACGCATTTAGTTGACATTTGACAAAAAAAAAATCAAAAGATATATTCCTATATGCTTAATTTAGTGTTTGATACGAGAGTTTATAGGATTGAAGGAGATAACTCTGATTTAATAGTAGGAACTTCTGTGTGTAGACCACGTTCCTCGTGTTTTTCTTTTTTTTAAATAAATGATTTAATATTTTTTTTACAGACATGACAAAGGTTCAAGTGCTCAAGTGTACATAAGTACTAAAAGCATTGCATTTTAAGGGTAGTTGTTTTCAATCAGAGTTTGAAATATTCAATGTTGAATTTTTTTTAACATCAACGTATAATTTTTATTTTAGGTTATAACAACAAAACTATAAATATAAATTCAAAATGGTACAGGTAAGTGAAAGCTAATAATATAAGCTATTCCTTCACATCCATTTATACGTCCAGCAAAGAATGAAATAAACGAAATGTAAGTAAATAAACATCTACATATATTTGACGTGCACAAAATTAAATATCGTTTTACTTATATTTTCAAATCATTCCTTTACAGAAACGGAAGATAGGGTAAATCAAATTCTAAAGAAGAAAAGAAAAATAACACAGGCACTTGATGTTCCACTTTTTTTTCTTATATGATGAAAAATATAAAATCTCGTATCGATTTATTTATTTTAAGACATTTTATTTCTCTCCCCTGTAAAGTGATTGACAGTTCTTTCTAAGAATAAAAAAAAATGTTTTATGCATTCTGCTTCTCTATTGGCCAATATTTATCGTGGCACATGACCTCCGTTTCCAAGAATATATACTAGACAATATTGCTAACGCACCGCTTGTTAATTCTTATTTGTGAATCAAACATTTGGTGGATCGGTGGTAGTGTATATATTTTGCCATTATTTCCAAAACAGTGGGATTAACACATGTCTTGGTTTCATGAAAAGACCATTGAATTACCTTTTTGTCCGAAAACCAATTTCCAGCGGTGCACTGTGCACCAATTTTGCCCAGATATGAAATTCTTGATCACTAAAGGTGGTCTATGAGGTTGCCACAGGAGGAGTCCCACCATTAGAAATTAAATAACAAATAATCATTTACTCTGGTATCGCCTCGTAATCATCCAGTTCCTTAGTGTCCAAAACTACTCAAATTCCGGTTGAACCAGTTTTGTGAAACACTTTTCAAATTATTGTAAGCTGCTATACTTTAATCAGGTGGCTATCTATAGTAGATAATTTTATGTTTGTTAATCTATCTGTTTTTTTACGAGTGGAATTCAAAAGTTTTTAATGTTTTCATTTTTTACAGATTTCTCTAAAGGACCCCCTGCAGACGCCATACTCTCTGCTTTAGCAAGCTCTTCTAGCCTCGAACGCCGCATACGTTGTAACTTTTCCCCCGAATTTTTAATGAGTGAGAATGTAAAGAACACAACTTCAATGAAAAAAAAAATGTTTTTTTTCCTTCGAAAATAGAATGGACACGATTTTTTTCTATGAATTGGTGACCCTTCATTAAACATTGTACATTTTTTATTATTTGGATTGACATTAATTTGGCTTATCTTTCATAAAAATATCATATTTATATATAACACCCATCATAAACAGTTTTTTTTAGTAAAATATTAAATCTCTCAGGTGATGCTTTAGCAAATTTATCTAGTGTATATATTTTTCAAACAAATCAACGACTTTTACGCTTATTTAGAAAAGGGAGGGTCGGTATTCATGTTAAAGAAAATAGCTTTGCTTGACAGCTAAGGAGAATTTAGAAATTCTTTGACCTCCAAAGCCAATTACTTAACTAACACGACCGATAGGAATTATGTGTATCTGTTGTTACAGATATTTGTCAGATCATATTCTTAAATCTTTAAGTAATTTAAAGAGCTGTTGAAAATTATTCTTTTTTTGAGTGTGATGCAAGAGGGAAGGGTAGAGATCTTGGCCTTGAAATATCTATGCAATTTGTAAATGAATGCTTGAATAACTTTTTCCTTTTAATTAGTTTTTTAATTGATAACTGAGTATTTATTCAATTAAAAAAAATTTCTTAATATGTGTCCAGCATTAACTTCACATGCTTGACAATTCAATCTTGAAAGACTCTTCGACAATTCATTTCTGATATCTGCTTTTTATTCTAGTTAGTTAGTTTTACATCTATACAAACACTAGTAATCAAACAATATAAACTGAAATAAAATATCTTACCAAAATAAATGATATATAATAGTTATTCACGGACATGCAGTTTGCATTTTGTAAAGATTTACATGTTTTATTTTTACAATATGTGACTGCTTCACTATTTATGTCCAGAAAAAATCATTTAAGGTGATTCCACCATCACAATTTTATAGGTTCAAAGTACAAAAACTGCATTTATTTAATAAACTTTAAACTTTCCAATTATTACAAAAATGTATAGGTCACCAAATTATTTAAGATGCGAAACATAAATAAACAGAAGTTTATGTCAACAAAAAAATCGCACATTTTTTGAAAACAGTATTATGAAAAATATGTAAAAACTGGTTAAAATGATTAATTCTGATGCTGAGTGTTCTTAAATACTTCCAACTTAAAAGATACTATTGAATTGTGAATATCAGGGAAACTATTTTACAATAAAGCAAATGCCTGAATGAAAAGACCTAAGAAGGAGTTATTGCCCTTGTCAACATTTTTTAAAGATAGAATAATTGATTAAGTAAAGAAAATATGTATTTTTTAAATTCTTTAACTTAACAATATTTGTCATTACACCTATTGTAAAGCGTTCTTCCAAGAGATATTTTTCTATTAGGTATAAATTAAACTGATTACAGTTTTTGCAAAAACCTATGACATCATAGGAGGGTGGAATTACTTTAATTTTTAATTCCAACACTTTATATACATATTATTTAAGTATGATATGTTTCCTTTATAAATAAACAATTTTCGACTAATAAAATTAAGTAACAGGCATTTAAGCATGGTTTAATTAGACCTATCCTAATTTTGCTTTATTTGACCGACATAATTTGTTTCTATATCAAATAGCTAATATGAATATGTTGCAGAAAAAACATCAAAATCTTAAAATAGAGAGAACATAATTACACAAAATCACATTTTAAAATGATCTCAATGTAGACCGGAAATGACCTTTTAGACAATGATAAATAAACTAAAGACATTGGGACAATGCATGAGATATTTTGACTTTTGACTTTGAAGATTAGTTCAATGTCAAAGGTCAAGGTCATCGATAAAGTATTAAAATTGTCTTTTTTAATGACTTTTACCCTTGACCTTCAAAATGTGATCTTAACCACGGCCGAAATGTACGATCCCTTCCCATTCTTTCCGGGATTGAATGTGAAAAGAATATCTCGTAGTTCATTAAAATATTGACCAATGTTAGGAAAGCATAGTCGGAAAATGAACTTTGATGTGACCTTTTCATACCCAATCGCAATACACGAATACTGATGTAAATTGTTGATTTCAATTGCGATGGAAACAAAACTATTGACTGAATATGACGTCACAGTAGAAAGGCGTGAATATTCTAGATCACGATACGGTTAGGAGAAAGCAATATGCAGAATCCGGACCGTGGCTTGAGACGATGTCCCTTCATCGGGAAAAAAGAACCAAGATCATTTAATTCAACATAAAAAAAAAATTATTGACATATTTCATAAAAGAAAATGAAACCTCATTCGCACATAGATATAAAATGGGGGGGAAAATTGTTCAAGAAATTGCAACGCACAACAAACAAATCATTAAAAAATATTTACAATATAATTGTTACCAAATAAAAATATTTGTAACAAATAATCATGAATTTTCTATCGTATTCATTACATTAATAAGAATCACATACTCTTACGTGCCAAAATACAACTTGATTTAAAAGCAGTGGGGAAATTGCAAGGACGGAGGAAGTTTGCAGCGAACAAACTTTAACAACATGAGATAGGGAGAGGGCGATTTAAGTTTTTAGAACTTGTGCCCAATCCCATTGTATATATTTTGTGCAATAAAATATGCTCAAACCAACAACATGAGATAAAAGAAGCCTTTCAGCTGGAGCTGAGGAATAGATTTTCTTCATTCAAGATGATGGGCGATGGAAACAACATAGACAAAAAGTTGGATAAGATCAAGGATTGTCTAGCTTCAGCAGCGACTGAGACAGTGGGATATAGGAAAAGTGTGAATGAGGAGTGGCTAACATCTGATACATGGACTCATATCAGAGAGAAAGAAGATCAAATCAAAGATACTATACTGTAAAGACAACTCAAAGCAGGAACCCTTATCAAAGTCCTACAGGAAACAGATAGAGAGGTCAAAAGTAGTGCAAGGCGAGACAAACGGAAAAAGGGAGATAAATCAAAGTGTAACAATTAACTTGTGTGGATTAACACTTTTACTCAAAATAAGTAAAGTGTTCACCAGAGTGCTTTTAGACAGAGTTAAACAACAAGTCGATGCACAACTGAGAGAGGAGCAAGCAGGTTTAAGATCAGGAAGATCATGTGGTGACCAAAATTTTGTATTACTAAATATCACAAATTAAGCAGTCACTAGAATGGCAGTTTTCACTATACCGTAAATTTGTAGACTTTGAAAAGATGTTTGATATTGTACATCTGGAAAGTTTATGGAAGCTCTTGAGATTGTATGGCCTACCACTGAAGATTATTGACATTATCAGGGTTCTGCATGAAGGATTTCAGTTTAGTGTGATGGTTAACAATGCCAAAACAGAGTGGTTTCCAGCAACATCAGGACTGAAACAGGTCTGTATGCTATCGCCTTGCTTTTCATTGTGACCATAGACTGGGTGATGAAGGAATTCACTTCACCAGGGATAAGAAAAACGGCATTTGATGGAGAATGGAAAACAAACTGGATGACCCGGATTATGCCGATGACCTATGTCTCATCTCATCCATCTATCAGCAAATCAATGAGAAAACAATCAAACTCTATACAACATCTAGAAATCTAGGCTTAAACAAAAATTTTAACAAGACCAAAATAATAAGAATCAATGTATGGAATAACAACCCCGTAAAGTTCAGATGTAGACACCTTCACATACCTAAATAGCATTGTAACAACATCAGGAGATAATGACGAGAACATTACATCACGAATCAAGAAAGCCCGTGATGTGTTTGCCATCTTACAACCAGTTTGGACCTCCTCCTACATGACTATTAGGACAAAGCTTAGGATCTACAATAGGAATGTGAAATCAATACTATAAATAATATGGATCAGAGTGCTGGAAGGCCCGGAAAGACCTCGCAAGGAAACTGAGAGTGTTTGTAAATCGTTGTCTTCGGACCATATTTAAGATCAAATTGCCAAAAGTAGTGCCCAACAATAAACTAAGAGAGATGTCAGGACAGGAAGATATTGTGATGTAAAGTGTAAGAAGAAAGTGGAGATCTGTCGGACATGTGCTCAGAAAACACCAGCATAACATCACAAGAGAGAGCATTTTGTAAACGGTCGACGACAAAAACAACTTGACGAAGAACAACAAAGAAAGAACTGAAAGAGATAAGGCTTACGTGGAAAAAATAGAAAGAAAGGCAAAGATAGGACTAAGTGGAGGGACTGTGTGCCTGTCTTATGTACCGTCTGGCGCGAAGAGGCGTAAGTAAGTAAGTTATTTATTTTGTATCCATCATCTGTTTTTTTGTTTTGCTATTTCTACATTCCAAGCACATCCTGTCAGTTGTTGTTTGATTTTATGCCAAGCATTTTCATTTTAAAGCTGTTGTCTGGTATTTTTTTCGATAATTTATAATTTACATTGAAATATGTGCTAAAGAAATTGTAGTATAGCCTTAATTTTATTCTTCTCACCACACACGAAAATTTTACCCCTTTTACATCTTTTCAAACTTTCTTGACAGTGGCATAGAGCCTAATAAAGAACTGATGGCCACCGAAATCTAAGTTTTCAATTTTTACTGTTATATATATTTTCATTCACAGCATCTTGACCTATATACAAGTAATATATAAGATTGAATTTTTCCCTACTAAATACTACTTGTTCACTTGTTGATACACGTTAAATAACAACTTAATATTTCATTCAAACTTTAGTTTGAATGGTGACGTCATGATTATCAACCAATTAATCTTTCACAAACAAAATTCCTTTGAGCTGAACAATGGTCGTCATCCCACTCATAGTCAACATAGCTTGCTAACGTAACACAGTCTTGATTAAAAGTATTGTCGGGATTACCCCAGCTCCAGTAAGTAAACGGAACAGCTTTCAACGACGATAGGAACACCCATTTTCCCTCCTCAAAGATATCAGTAATCCCAATCCGAATATCTACATTAAAATGAAGAAAAAATATTCAGTATTTATTTATTTGACATTTTTGTAACAGTGTGAGTTTGAAGAAAAGTAGTTATGAGTTTTATAATATGCGCTAAGTATTTTAGAACGTTTTAGCATATTACAAGTATTTTAGGAAGTGTGAACTGCATGTCGCAGAAAGGTATAAGATTACCGGCGTAAGCAACAATTGCATTATTTAGTCCATAAAAAACATAAGAAAACAGAAAGCATTTTGTTGATTAATTGAATGTGCTTAAAAAAACAGTAATATCACTGCGATATGTATTTTATTGATATTCTATTTAAAAAAACATGTCCAAATAACTATTTCTTACTTCCACTTGAAATGACCCTTTACAGCCGCCGCGAGAATATCGAAAGAAAGTTTTTTTTTAACTTGACTAGATGGCTGAGCAGTTTAGTGTACCGTTTCTGAAAGGCTTAAGGACAGATTTTGTGGGTCGAGTGGTAAACCTCGGGTTGGATTGGGAGTCCGTATCCTTGTAAAGTGAATTTAAATTCTTTTTGCTTTCTATACTGAAGCAAAAAAAACGCAAAATCCTATTTTATGGGGAAATGATTAAACATTGTAAAGAAATTTGTATCTTTAAAGTATGGATATCTTCAATTGTGTAAAAATCGATAATGGACGGTAGAACAATTTTCATACCATTACCGGAAAATAAGTTTGAGTCTGCTTATTAGAAATTAAAAAAAAAATGCAATTTTAACAAAACATTTGGCAATATTATGGAATTATAAGGGTTTGTAATTGTTGCATTTTATTTCCTGCAGTAATACTAAGGCTTCTTGAAAATGTATTAAGTACGCATTTCCATTGCTTTAGCTGGAAAATCTGAAAATAAAGGTGATGGAAAGTCGCTGATGCAAAAAATCACTACATATCGCTTCAACAGGCTCTTTCGTATCATATGCATTAATGACGGACCGTGGACAGGACAGGAAGTACAAGTGTTTCTACACTGCGTTAGGCTAGAGAAAATTCGACTTTATCATCAGAAAAACAGACATTTAAAAATGACAACGAATATTTCCTTCACTAAGATCTCTATATTGATAAATCGTAGAATTTAAGCTGTAATTGTTGTGTAGGATCAAAGTCTTGCACGCTTTAATTGAATGTCTTGGAGGGGGTGTTTTAACAGTCATTATGGTATTTTCAAAAGTTGACAGATAATCAATAAACATTTTATCAAATGTCTGATGTTTTGAAAAGTGAGTTTAGCCTTACTGTATTCATTTTTTAAAAATCATTAGATAAAATATTCAAATATTTGTAGATTACTGTTTGTTGCGTTTCTGTTTATATATACGTGGTCTGCCTGTTCGAGAAACGTAGTTCAACTACTGTAGAAGTACTTTTTTCCGCGTGGTATTTATTTACCTATGTATGCGGTCACAAATTTGTCCAAGCGTACTTAATATAAATAAAAGGCATATAGAGATAGTCTGAGAAATCCGGGTAATTTTCAACCCGCGGATCAAACGGAAATGGAGATTCCGCGGAATTATGACCCCGTGGAAAAAAGTACGTCTACAGTATATGACATATTTAGTTATTTTGCTTTGATAAAATTCGTGCTACTTTTAACTTGAAAATACGTACAAATCTAATGCACATTAGTTTTATCCTCATTGGCGGTAGTGGGAATGGTAAAAAAGCGACATGAAATTCACTATTTAACGTTTATTTAAAGTTGTGCTAAATGTTTTTTTTTTTCATTAATATATATGTGCTATAAAGTACTATTGAATATCGAATACATGTACATATTTAACATTTTTTAATTCTTTTAAAATAATCATAATCCAAACTTAAGACAAATTAAAACAAAAGAACTAATTTTTTTTTTTTTTTGGAAACCAATGAAAATAAAAGAAACTGCTTAAAAGGTCTGTTCTTACCAACGTTTTCTTGCTTCGCAATGTTTGTCAAATATGTGTTTTCTTCTGGAGTTTCTATCTCGACAAGCTTTGCCCCAAGCGCCAAACAGTGTCTCTTGAAAAGGATACATTATCATATAAAAATAATCTGAACATATTTATTTTCAAACAAAAATAATACATACTTAAAGTTTTAAAAGGACGTCCAAGAGAACTCGAAGATGTGTGGGCTTGCTAATGCTATGATAAGATTAGAAATGGTGCGTAAATAGCCCCATCTACCCCCTTCCTCGTGCTAGAGGTGTGGCTCTTATAGAGAAAACGATATTTTAGCATTTGTTTTTCGAAAACTTTTTAAACATAAATGGGATTGTAATATTTAAAATTGATATGCAGGCAAATCAGTATATCATATACTGTGTAGGAAAAAAAACGACTTTTGCCAGTAGTACATGCAGAAGTTTACCCGAAGCACTAAACTTTCGCGGTATCTTTGCGATCAAATTCGCAAATGAATCGCTATTCATTATAATATCAATTTAAAGAATACTTGAACAAATCTTTTTTAAAGTCACTAATTTGTTACACAAATGGTATTGTCGTACATATTGATTAAAGTTAAAACACATGTTCAGAAAAGCAGAGAAAATTCTAGTCGATACAGTCGAGCTACTTATCATTTTTGATTGAAAGTAAATTTGCCGTTATTTTTTGTCAATTCTCTTGATCGAATTACCGAATTACAAAAAAAAAAAACAAAACAAAAACAAAAAAAAAAACTCCAGAATAGTAAAATACTTTTAAGATTTCATTGAAAATTCAAAACAATTTATCTAAATCAATTCAATGATTTCGGTACCATGTTATGTTTGATTTACAGTGAAAACATAATTCAAGAGTCGTGGCTCTATAGAAAAGACATACATTATTTATTTTTTTTAAATTAATACAATGTTATGTTTAATGCATCTACCAATTAAAAGTTACAAAGTGGAAGTCAAAACAAATTATTTGTCTTTGTTCCTTCATGCCAGGGTGTAAGAGATAATTTTTTATGCAAGACGAAGCCCTAATTAAGCCCTCTACCTTTGAGAACTGAATAACAGTAGAATTGTTTGATTAAAGTTTCAGTTAGAGAGAAATTATGTTTAACTTTCGGGACCAGCACAGATCTTATTGTGTCGGCAAATTTCTACTGTGTCCCACGCATAAAATTTGAATAGTAATAAAACATTAAAACAGCTCATGGAGAACTCTGGTCTTTGTGTTTTAATTCATTAGTAAACCAACCATAAACAGTTATGCACTTAAACCACGTATTTAGACCGTAATTAAGTATTCATAACAGGATATTTCTAGAATATTCTATGGACATACACGAGGGTTGTCCCAAAACGATGTTAGACAATATGTTGATAGTTTTTTTTAACACACAACCAATACTAACCAAATTTTGCATAGACATAATACATTCAATGTTCTTTAAAATTGTGATTTCTAAAATATATATCTAACATATTAATTAAATTGGGACGATTTATATGAAGGCCGATATGGTCTGTCGGCACACGACCAAAATTCGGAAAATTGACGCATATAACTATTACATTTGTTTTTATTTCTTTGGAACTATGTAAAAGATTGAACTAAAATTTCAATCACTGAAACCAGAATCAAAATCTTAATAATATGTCAATTTTTCATATCAATAGCATTAGAAACAGACGACTGGTGGCATTATATTCAAAGTGTTGTTCGAATTAAGATTGTTGAAAAATGACGTCGTCGAACGCGTACCCAGCGCACGTAAACGTAATAAATTGTTTTTGGTATGTTTTATATTCATCAGAGACGGGGGAAAAGAGTGCAGAAAGGACATTACACACTATATTTTAGTAGAAAAGTTGTTTTTAATAGTATGAGATTCAAACGTAGTTTTTCCTCTACGAGGGACGTTCAATATATAATGTCATTAGCTCAATGACATACAATATAGAACTCATATGGCATTAAGCTAGACTTTCTCTCATTATTGAATCTTTAATGAATTGATAACAGTTTATGTGACCACTTTTCATCACATTGTTTCATCGTGAGAAGCTGGGAAACAAGGGCTATTCGAGACACTGCATTATAAATTAATGGTAAAGAATCGGTAAACTCGAGTGAAAATAAAAGCTTCTGCAAAGCTGCTGTAAAACGTGTTAAAAATCCCAAAGAAATTTTCACTTAAATATGTGACATTTACATCAACCAATGCCTGTTTTATAGGCAAATAAGCAAGTGGATTTCAATGATAAAAAAATATATAATGGGCATCAAAAATGGGTAACGTCCTTGCCAACAAAAATTATAACAACTGATGTAATATTTGCCCAATTTCAACAAATAATATCTGATGATGTAAGACTGACTTTAAGACAAATAGCAAATTTGATATACATCATATCGGGAGTATATTACAATGTTTTAAAGAAACGTTTGATGGTAAAAAAGCTTGGTACTCAAGGATCACCCTTTATTTTGAAAAATGAGTGAAAAAGACAGCGTGTAGGAATGTCATAACAATTATTTTAAAATATCAGCAACTGTAGTTATCCAGTTTTGTTTCATATTCAAACTGATAATGGAACATGAATCTATTGCTTAAAACACTCAATACAAAATTTACCATAAGATATACTTGATAAAAACAGCAATGGTCCGACAAGAGCAAAGGTATGCAAGAACACAAAGACAAATTTATATGCAATTTTCTTAAATATTAGTGGTACTGTTGTTCAATTTCGTATTCGGGGAGACAGTTTAATTTTTGGAGGAGTCTAGAAAGCAAACTTTTTGCAAAAAAATCGAAAAGTTTATTAGAGGAAGGACGTAGAATCAGGAATCCACTACATTAAATTTCTTCATTACAGCGTCCAAACCCTGCACCCCTGAAGAGTAAAGGGGTTTTCGGGATAAAAAGAAAGTTAATTTGGATGTAAATAGCCTCATGTGAAGCAGAAAAAGGGACCATGACGTTATGAGAGACGTAAATTACGCTTGCGTTCGTGCGCCGATGTACACTTACATATGGTTTCATTATTTTTTCATAGTTTTTTTTATTAAATGTAGTATCGTCATGAAACTTGAAATGCATGATCATAAAATGTTACTCTTTGCTATGACAAGATAAGAAATCTGATTCAGCAAGGAGAAAATAAACTATGTTCCATGTCTACGACTTTTTGGGACAACCTCGTAGGCGATGCTTATTGAAATTCAGATTACATTCAAAAATATCTTACTAATAACGTCGTTTTCACATGCTTTGAAGAATAACTTTACTTCGATTCAATCTTTTTCTTTGATAGGTCACAAGTTCAGAAGTAAAACCATGTCGTTCGTGATACACAACCTTTAGATTTTTTTAAAAATCATTATGCAAGCAGACTTTTTACGATTCGACTTGTTATCTTTCCCCAGAACTTGATAATCGGTAGTCTCTAGATCGTCTCTCATTTGTTCAAAAATGTGGTTTTTAAAAGTAAAACACTTTCAATGATTTCAAATTCATAGAGAAAAGAACAAATGACAATCTTTTTGCTTTAAGAATTGTCTAAAATAAATCGAGATTTTGCATCAATTGATTTTAAATTACCGATATACGAGTCGAAAACTAGATCTTTCAAAAATGTAAATAATCAAGGTAAAAAATAACTACATTCCTGAAAATCCTTTCACCTTCTTTTGCAGATTAAAAAGTACAACACTAAGCTTGATTTTGTTATTTTTTTTTCTATTTAAAGGCAAGAATGCATACTTTACAACATCGTGATTAAAAGTCTTATTTTATAAAAGTTATCTCCATACTAGGTCTCTTTTTATTCAAGCAAAGACTATGATTGATTGATTGATTGTATACTGTTTAACGTCCTTTTCCAGAATATTTCATTGATATGGAGACGTCACCATGTGCCGGTGAAGGGCTGTAAATTTAGGCCTATGCTCGGCACTAAAGGCCTTTGAGCAGCGAAGGATCTTTATCTTGCCACACCTGCTGTGACACGGGGCCTCGGTTTATACGGTCTCATCCGAAGGACCGCCCCATTTAGTCGCCTTTTACGACAAGCAAGGGGTACTGAGGACCTATTCTAACCCGGATCCCCACGGGGTGCAGAGGCTATGATCTTAAGGAAGAAAAAGGGACTAAGTCAATGTATTCATATGTCTGAAAAGCAAAAATTATCATTCTTATATGCATTCTACTCGCACAGCTTTCCAGCTTGGTGCTGTATTAATCAAATTAAAACACACTTTTTTGCTAGAGTTGATATGAATCTAGAATTATTCTTCATGAAGTCCAGGAACCGATAACCTTGCTTGCTATATCGTAACATATATATGACATTACCTGTGCTCCTAGGAGCGCTAGTTCATTCCTCACAAGAAGATAATGCGATTTTCCAAAGACTCTCCATTGCAAAATATCTAAAAGAAACAGGATCACTTTAGAAAAAGAGTTGCTCTTTGAGCAACAGAATTTTAAAATTTGATATATATATCAGAACGTATACAATAAATTAGAAAAATTACTGGCAGATTACATTTTCTGAGTTTATGATCAATTCCATCAATTCCTTTCATGGTTTTAAACAGTATAAATTAGGACTAATAAAAACAGTGTTCCATTCAGAAGGACAGTCAAACACATACTTGTTTGAATAGAGAATTGCACAAATCCATCGAACGGTACAAGTCCATTTGCAGAGCTGGTTGCAAAACATTTTCTAGATCCACGGTTAAAAAAATAACTTGTACAACCAGGTAGTTTGAAACACCTTGAGGCACATTCTGACAAGCTTTGAATCTCGTTGTATTCTCCTATAATGTTAAGTGTTGGTATTTTGTTGTCATTTGCAGAAACTCGAGAAAAGTCCGAAAATTCTTTGAAAGCACCAAATACACAAGCATTATATTGTGAAATTATTATTAGAAATAAAATAGAAAAAGAAATGTCCATTTTGATTCATGAATTGTCTAAGGGATCTGACAAAATTGCTGGGAAATTCATACAAAATGAAAGAAAATGAATATTCACTGAGCTAACCGTGTATTTCGTAGTGCGCATGTGGAGAAATTGATCTCTTTTTGTAATTGAAAAGTAAGAATCTTCCACAGACTGTTAGAGAATCTGATTTATTATTAATATTATTATTATCATCGCTCACCTGAGCATTGTGGCTAGGAAAAAAACCCAGGAATCAATCCAGTATTAAAAACCTTAAATGCAGAAGTGGTCCCGACTTAATTAACCCTTAAAGGTGGGGGTATGATTTAAATTAACTTGTATCAATACTTACTTGTATATTTGTTTGAATTACTGTCTCTTTTCCCTATCAGTTTGAAATTTCATTTTGGTCCCACCCAAACCCAGGATCATCATTTAAATTTTGTTGTTCTTGAGAGGAAGATTTTCCTATTCCATAGTGGTCCAATCCTATCCCTGGGTGTCACAATTTGTACAAGTCTGAATCTATACTACCTGATGATGCAATTATGGCTTTGTTGTTCTTCAGAAGATTTTTTTTAAAGATTTGCCCTGTATATTCCTATAAACTTTGATCCTCAATTGTTTTGAATGAGGGAGAACTGATTCCAACAAAGACAGCCACAACCGTACTTACTCAACAAAGGCATCAGTAATCCCAAGTAGGATTTCAAAAATAAGATGAATTTTTTACAGACATTACATGTACAAGTGAGAGATTGATTAATAAATTATATGATTTTTATAATTTGTATTCAGAATTATGATGTACAAAAAACGTGAATTTGAGAAAAATTACCAATATACGAGGGTTGATCCAAAAGTAATGTCACAACTTAATGATAAATTTGCTATTCGTTAACGTAAATTAACAAAATTATACCAGATCGAAGCTCTATTTATTCAAATCAGTCCTGTAAAATTCAAATTAAAATGGATTAAAACTTCTCAAAATGTTGAATTATATACAAAAGAGCAGTTATGGTAGTCGCCGCACTAAATAACGTCATATGACGGAATGTCGCGCCGTCATATACTTTAATGCTTTCACTTCGTTTCATTAAAAATATTTGAGATTCACGAACACATTAACATATTTCACTTTTAAAAGAATAATGGGCACCCATTGTACACTCACTCTATATATAATTTAGTCCTCTGTCTAAATTCTTTGAACAGTGCTATAAGACAAACTTAAAAGTTTTTCAAATCACTCTAACCGTAAAACGTCTCTTTTTTTTTTTTACAATGTCAGACACCATTGAACGTTTTTGCCCGACCTCCCTTTTCGTTTTCCTGTCCTCTGCTGATCATTCAATGGCCCATGACCCGTCAAAAATTGCTGAAACTGTCTATAAACAAGTTTCTTATTCAGATTCTTTCCTCTGTTTCGTAACTGTCTCTACTGTCGATTTCCCCATTTTGAAGCAAAAACGTATTCAGTCATTCTACGATAAATGGACCAATTCAAGATATAAAACATGAAAAAAATTGTCTCAAAAAATGAAGTGAACATTATATTTCTCTCAAGGACATATCAGTGAACTCCAAAAAAAAAAGTGTCCACAAATCTGGTATAGTTAATTTTTTTTTACAACAATTTCAATATTACATTGATTCTCTACGGAAGTTAATGCTTGATCAAGCCTTATTATTTTATACAGTAAGTAACGCTGAATTTGACCAGTATTTGGTTTCTGATGTTCAGTATAGAACTTTGAAATATGATTCATGAAGTTTCGCATGAATCCAATATTAAAATAAAATTTCGGTAAAATATCGTTACGGAAGTAAATTCCCTAGCAATAAAAGTTAAAATTCTCGGCGATAGTTAAAATCAAAGCTTGTTTTGGGATATTAAACAAAAGTATGAAGCATTTCTGTCCAAAAACTATATAAAATATATATACCTTTATTGCAAAAACTTTCATGAATTGCAGTTACGGAAGTTAATTTTTTAAGAGAGACCACAGTTTTTTGTAATTTGTTTTGTTATTTCGAAAATGTAATCGTCTATTATAGCTGACTCGCAACTAGAATCAAAGATATAAGGTTCAGCGGTCAGATAAGTTGCATTTCTTTTTGAAATCTGCATTCCGTTCGTGAAATTTAAAACAAAATGGTTACCGAAGTTAATCGATTTTTAGGGACATGCAATGATCTCGCATGAAAGAAGATATAAATGCATTTTTTGCAAGAAAAGCTTTGATTTCTTTTTATATAGATTAAAAACTTTTTTTAACATTCATCGCAATCTGTTTGGGACTCTTTTACGGATGAGAATTCCATCTTGAAATTGTAAATAAATGGAGAGAAATGAAGATTTGCAGTTGAATTCGTTTTTCAACAATTCATTATTTTATTATCGATACTTTAACTGCATATATATATAGGTATAAATTTACATTGTACATTGAGAGTTAGGGTTGAAATCGATCATAAAAATAAAAGTCTAGATATTAGAACGGTATATTTGTAAGCGACATAGAAAAATATGTTAAATTGGTCATGTTTTTGTAGAATGACTCATTACAGCTCATTTCAGCGGTTGTTTCCCATTTCCACATTTTCTTTCTTCAATACATCGGATTAAAACAACAATGTTTATGACCCAAAAGCAAGGACGTCATTTATTATTTTTTTTATTTTATAACTAAAGACTAGTAAATGTCGTAAACTTATCTTTTTAAATATTGGAAAAATGTACACTTTAAAACGTGACGCGGCGACAAGCTGCATGTTTCATGTATTAAACGTTTATAAAATTAGTTCAATTAAACATTATTATTCGAAATTTTCAATTTTGATTAGATTCATTTTTATGCATCTTTTGGCACATTATATATGATAATATGATGCCAAATATTAAAGATATGGACACAGTGACATTACTTTTGGATCAATCCTCGTATATGATTATACTGTATAAGTAGAAATTTCATTGAGACGCAAAAATTAGGCGATTATTGGAAGTATTTTGAGCGGTTTTGAAATGTCTTGAAAAATAGTTATAACAACAGATATGGTATACATCATTAGCGAAATTCAATTTTAACGATCTCAGAACCATCCCTAACAATGCCAAAATTAAATCATCGCTAAAAATTTTGCTCATAGGGTATATTTTAAAAAATTTTGTTTAGTTGTACAATTGTCATTTAACGCCATATGGATCATAAGGGATGAAAAAGTGTATTTTCATTAAATATACACCAAGAACATTAAGCATTACTTTTTAAACACTATACATAAGTTTGGAAGTTGTAATTTAGACTTGAGTGCAAGTTCACTGCAAAATAACACTAGTTTATCTATTTGAAACTCAATGAAAACCGGGATATGAAAAAATAAAATCGATTTTGCTTATAACCGATATTCCTGAATTGTCATTTAGTCAAAAATGTGTTATCCTCTGGCGTATCTGCCTCCAAAGCGCCAAACGGTGTCTCATTGAAAAAAAGTTTTAATTTTACTAAATCAATACGCAAGTTTCGAGATTATCTCCCTTGGTGCGCTCTTTCGTTGGGAAGGGGAGTTTCGTTGCCGCGTAAACAAACAAGTGGGACAAATGTTTGATACTGGATACATTGTATCATCGATATACTGGTTTATCATAACTACATGATTGTCGGGATTCACTCTACATTTCGAGAATAACCGAATTAATTTAAAGACCTCATCTTTTAAAGCAAAAAATCGTAACAAAAAAGAAAATGTCGGTTGATGTGAGACTTTTCAGACGAGGGAAGCTATTTGGACCTCTAATAAAAACGGTACACATGCATCTGAATATTGTACGTAGGCGATCTAAATGACACATTGATTCTCTTCCTTATTACAACTTCAAAAAACCCACAAACTTTTTGTTTGTACAATCAAGAAAATCAGTTACTTTTTATTAAGACAATGACGTTTATTTCGTATTAAAGTACCTATAATTTAAAGTAAATTTGTAAATATGCAGAGTTGAACTTGATAAAATCATCAAATGCATCACAGCTTAATATCATTATCTTTTTATAACATTTAATAAATTTTAAAAGCCATAAATATCGTTCATTTATTTATGCACGTTTGTATACAGAAACAACCTGTCCCACCTCCATGCCGAAATGGATACTTTTTGCGCCTCTATCACAGAAGAGTTACAATCTCGAAACTGGCGTATTGACCTGGGCATATTCTTGAGAGGAAGTTGTTGGAAACCGTGGTTAATAATTTCGACAACCATCAAACAGAAGAGTGTAATAGTAGTAAACTTTAGAACACAATTTTTTATTATTGTTTCTAGAATATGTAAATGAAGAATATCCTGTTTCTTCATGTTTATTGATTATTTCCCAGGTTCTAAGGTTATTAATGTATTGTAATTCTGATCAGTTTTTGATTTCAGATATATTGTTAGGAGATATATACGGGCAATCAGACTCAGTCCCCTGAATTTGTATGTTGTACGGAATGATATTATAAGGCTAAACAAAACTCATATCTGATATACTGAAAAAATTTCAGGCTTATTGAGCTAAAGCAAAATTTTATCCTAGAGGTGGGGCAAATCAAATGTGGATTCTCAAAAACTAAGAAGAAACCTTATGCAATATTCAATATTGAAAATCACAATTTTTCGAAAATAAATAGCATCAAAACGTATGACTTTTTTTTCCACTTTACACAACCAATCCTCACAGTGAAAAGAAAATTAGACCTTTGATATCACTGACAACAGCTTCTTTACTAAAAAAAAAGGGAACTAGGAAATTTACGTAACTTGTGATTGGTCGTCAACAAAATTACTTTCTTGAGAATCACTTTCATTTTACAACACAAGTATTGTTAATCCCTTATTAAAAGGATGCCTAGTATCTTATTGACACCATCTACGTAGTCTTTCAACAAAAACTGTTGGAATAATGATAGAAACTAATTATACTCCTTTATTTGTTTACAGGTTTTTACATTCCTTTGACGCAGAATTTAATCAAAAACTTCTATATAAGAAGAGGGAAACTCTGTGGCTTTCAATTCAACATTCAGATACTCAAAGTTCATACGGAAGACACTTTATCAATTAACATTAGTTACTTTCATTCATATGTTGACTCGATATGTTCGAAATAAAGGACACTACAGAATCAGATGCACGTCTTTCATACATGTATTGGGATATTTTACTGACAATATATAAACGCTAAGAGTAAACTAACATTTAACTGAATAATATGACAAACGAGATGACTTCAGTTTTTCCATTGTCAACTCTCCTTATTCATGCGGTACATGTAATGTAGTATCACAATGGTGCTAATTAAGTAACATGTTCTAACTTATTCAATACATAAAAGCAAGCTCTGAATAAAATTATTTTTTTTTCAAACTGAGACATGCTACTGACAGTAGCATTGTTTCATGTTATTTTGATACTGCATTTCGTAAATGCTTTAGCAGTTATAATGACCTTGTTAGCAAGTAGAACCTATCTTTGGGTGGCATAATTTCTAAAATATTTCATTCGAGTTGTTAAGCCGTTATTTTTATATTAAATTTGACCACTGTATATTCCGTCTACCTTGTCAATACGTAGGATTCAACGCAGGTGTGACAGATCGACAGGGGGTGCTTTTTCCTCGACGACACCTGATCCTTCCATTGGAATCTAATTAAAAATATGTATTTCGTAGGCATTTTTCATTGATAACTGTTTGTTATCCCAACCTTCTTCATTTTCATACATATCCTCATAATTAACGTTTTTGTAATTGTAAAAGAAAATATTTCGAGATACGGATAAAAGCTATCGTTTCATGTATGTATAGGCAAAACAATGCAGGTATTTTAATTACCCTTCCACTTCAAAATAAATAATTCACTGATGAACAAAGATTTAATTTCAAGCCTGACTAATACTTAAGCAATACCTAAATACATGTACCTAGACAGGGTAAAAGAATCACTAACACGAAACATATGCTTCTGAAAAAAAAAATCCAATGTTGTTTGAATTGGAATGAATTCTTCGATGAATATGTGTTTTCAATGAAAGAGGTCCGTAAGGTTGAAAAATTATGTTGACTGTCAAGTGTACTGAAAAATAAAAGAATTGAAATATATCTAATGTTTTAACTGTTATATCAATTCAAAATATGCAATATAAATATAACATGTACATTTCAATCAATATTCATTCTGGCTCCTCTTCACCACTGACTTTGAACAGACGTCAGACGTTGGACGATGTAATTTGTTAATTTGCAACGACGTTTTCGTTTGCCTTGAGTTGCCTTTAACTACTACTTCTTACACGGAACTACATATTTTCAAATTTATTGAATGAATTCAATACATATAATAAAAAAGGGGTGTTGAGGTCAATACAATAAAAAAAACCAAAAAATTAAGTTTAAAGAAATGGTGAAATTTTACTAAATGAAGAAAAATTGTTTTACAATTGAAAGGAACTTAAAATAATTGATAAATTCAGTTATTTAGGAATGTGTTTCAATTATAATGCTAAATTAAATATAACTCAAAAGCATGTAGCTAAACAGAGCACGAAAAATTGCGTTGAACAAAAATAATGGTATCTTTAATTTTAATGTAGAACCCAAAGATCACTTTTTATTTTTTAAGTGTTCTTTTTTATGGGGCAGAGATGCTGAAATTTCATAAAGTTTAGATGTAGAAAAAAGTAAAAAGTAAAAGTCACTAGGTCTGTAACAATCTTGAGAATTTTGAACGTGAAAGAATGTCTATGAGGGAATTTATTAAATTATGAAATATTTTTAGAATATAGACAAAAAATAAGTTACTAAAATCATGCTTGGAAGAAAGATTAAAGAATATGATACTTGTATTAGATACATTCAAAATGAACTTAATAACCTGGGACTTGAATATGTATTTAAAGCAGTTCGGATATCCATAAATCCAATTTAAAATGCTCTAGCCTTCATTAAACAAACGAGATTAAAAGTAAAATGGCAGCATTGTAATAGTATTGGTATCACAAATAAAGCACATTTAAATGTGTACACAATATTACATAAAGGAATTTTATGTATATTTGTACATCATTTGAATGCAATTAATGTCTAAATGCCATAAAATTGAACATGTAATTTACATAAGAAATAAACCAAATGATGTAGAAGAATTTCAAATTATACTTACAAATGCTCTCCATCCATGAACAAAGAAAAATGCATATCATATTTCGGATTTTGATATTTGGAACATTGCTTTGTAAAGGAAGAACATTTTTTGTACCAAAAGAAACACGCTTTGCAAGAATAGTAGGAAAAGACAATATAATTCCAACTCCAGCAAATATTTTATTTGAAAACAAAGGTATAGAGACTTTGACAAGATGTGGTGATAAATGCTTAGAGCAGTATGGATGCTGTTCTTTTTTCTACAACAAGCTGACAAAAAGTTGCATAACAGCCACTGGTTACATCAGTGGATTTAGTTCGATGTCGGAATACAAGCAGTACTCGATTCTTGGCGCAGGTAAGTACATGTACTAGTATTTGACAATAAATTGATTGTTTGATTTTATATTGTTTAACGTCCCTCTCGAGAAATCTTCACTCATATCGAGACGCCTACACTTGCAGATGAAGAGCTGCAAATTTTGTCCTTTGCTCGGAAACCTAGGGCCATTGAGCAAGTAGGGATCTTTTTGTGTCAGCACCTACTGCGACACGGGACCTCGGTTTATGCGGTCTTATCCGAAGGACCAGTCTTCATGTCCTACGATTGGATTCGAATTCGCAATGTATAGATTTACTCTTAACTTCGCAACTCTACGGCACACGCTCTAACCACTGCGCCACACAGGCGAATATTTGACAATGAAAGTAATAACGGCTATTACTATTTTTTTCATAATTAACGCATTCGATTTTTTTCCCGTCGAAGTTTTGATTCTGATTATTGCAGACTCCGACTTGTCTTAATGCTTGCAAGTTAATCAAATTTTATGTGCTGACTAAATAAAGCTAATTCTGCAAAAAATCGTTTAATTTTAAGTAATACAGGTATTAAAAAAATATACTTTGAGTTTCCATAAAATTAAGCCCATGGTTTGTAAATGTTTACAAGATTTATTTAACATTTATTGTATTTAGTCAGTTTCTCAGTACATATGATCAAAATACTTAGTACATGCATTTCTGATGCAAAGTAACTGAAATTTTTGACTTAAGTTGGAGTTTCCAGGTACATTGATACTCTGAAACAAGAGATAACCCAAAATCAGACAAAATGAATTTAGAAAAAAATATAAATTCATGTAAGTTCAGATTGTGACGTCAAATGACGTCGTGGATCTACGTTATATTGCATTTCCATTTTAAAGTCTAATTAGTGGCTATTTTACCTTGTAACGCAAATCAAAAGTGAAAATATAACGCCTTTAGGCGTTAAAGAATTTGATCACGTGACCGACTTAATGTCGTATTCCAATGAAACTATGAAAATGATAAATGAAGGTTGGGGGGCATAAGCATTAAACCAGCATTTCATATGAGAAGACAGAGGGATGCTTGAATCAGCATAGGCTTAAATGTTAGTAAAACAGAAATTATAAATTAAGTGACATATGATAATTTTCCCATTTAAGAAATACTTCAGGGATCGTGTTTTGGAACTTCACAGTATCTGATTGGCACGGGTAAACAAAGCTGGGATGATGCACAGGTAAAAGTCACATGTATACCTTAAGTGCTTGAAATTTTTATGTAAACTGGTTCTTTAAAATTCAAATAATAAGAAGCAAACACTGATATTTCATTTTATATAATTACAAATCCGTCGTCAACGGTCAGTGAAGCAAAATTCATGTCTGTTTTGTCATTGGCAAGCTGCATTTATTGTTTCAAAAGTATTTAAACAAAAATATTCATTTTTCTTACATATGCTTTTACCTGAAAATTTAAATACATTGCAGTCATCCTGTGTTGCTCTGGGAGGGAAACTTGCGGAAATTGAAAGTAAAGAGGAGAATTATTTCCTACAGAGCCTGTCCAAAAATTTAGGAGGTAATGTTTAGAAAATAAAAGATTATATTTTAAAAAGATAATATATGACAGTAAACGCAAAGAAAAATACACAGCAGTCTCAAGTCTGTTTCATAATTGGATGTTTGCTGACTATAAACAATAAGAGCAAATTAACAACTACATTGTATTGGAAAGGAGATGTCTTTAGTTTATTTATGCAGCTGTCACTAGCATATGGTTTTTGCGTCTTCCAACTGACTTGATACTCAAGAGCATGCAGTACTCATGTTTTAATGTTACATGAATTTCAACAACTTTGTTAAAAAAAAATACATTTTGTAAATGATACGGTTTTTACCAGGACCTTTCTATAAAATATAACATATCCAAGGGATCGCATTTTAGCTAAAGTATTTCATACTTATTGTTAAGACCTCCTTATCCTGAATTTGACAAGGTGTTATTCCCTTTAGTTAATAGATGCATTGATTTTATGGCGGATGTGACGTGTCAATAGGATGATCACTCCTCCCAGGCACCTGATCCAACCTCCGGAATCTAAGAGGGCTGTTCGGAAATTATTGAGACAATTACATTTACTCCACAAAGGACGGAGATAATTTCATGAAAATTCATCAACATTTTATAAACAACGAATAAAACACTTATGCAAAATTTCTTATCCCTATGATAATTAGATACGTTTTGGTGAAATAAGAAACATGCATACATGTATGTTTATCCACCCGGAGCAGCATCGCTACGTCATTTAACATTTATCTCGTACATTTACAAACGTACAATGAAATTATATATATATATATATATATATATATATATATATATATATATATATATATATATATATATATATATATTTGTGGGTTATTTTGCGTCTTTCCCACTCACGTTGTGGGTACCATGGATGGTTTATGGGTCATTATATATTGACCCACAAACCATGTGCCTAAAATTTTGTTTATGGCAATAATATAGTAACTATATTCATTTTTTACAAAAAAAAAATTTTTTGACCCATAATTACACAATCAAAAAATGACCCACAATAGTAGTATAAGCATTCC
>NW_026935257.1:0-6463 GCF_032062105.1 Saccostrea cuccullata | reverse complement strand
GGGACCCAATGCCCTAATTCTTTGCAGATGTAGCATGGATCCTCTGAGTATTTTCCCCTTTTTTTCCCCCTTTCCCCTTGTCCTTCTTTTTTCTGGTAAGTGCTTCCTCCTCCTCTCATTTTGTCTTGCATGTTAGTAACTTTATTCTAATTTGGATAATTTGGCACGAATCAAACAAAATTCACTGGCGTTGTAAGTTTTCAGATCAGTCAGCTTGTTATCATGATCACCCACCTTCTCAGCAATATAATTCAGCTTGTTGTCATGATGACGCACCTTCTCACCAATATAATTCAGCTTGTTGTTAAGATCACTCACCTTGTTGTTCATATCATTCATCTTTTTGTCAATACCAGACAGCATGTTGACAATTCCATCCAGAGTTGTATTTAAGATGCCCATATCTTCTTTATTGCATATTCTGGAAGATTATACATGCCCAAATTAATCCCACTGCATCCTGTGACTCTGGCAGGGGGGCTCCACATACCCTTCAGGTGTCACATAGCTGGGGTTGTCTGGAGTATTCATCATTGCTTCTGCCATAATATTTTTTACGTCTCTCAAGTTGAAATGCCAAGCAAGACTGACCCTAAAATCCCAGCTCCGCTTTATATACCTTTGGGGCCTTGCACGTTTTACCTGGGTTTTTATACCTGTTGCATCATCTGTACGGGCCGTGTGCAAAACATACGTTTTACCTACTTTTTTTATGCTGACTACACAGGTAATACTTGGCACCGATTCAAGTTTGTTTAGGGCCGTGTGCAAAAAAAAAATACGATAGACCTACGTTTTTTATGCTGACTACACAGGTAATACTTGGGCCGTGTGCAAAAAAAAAATACGTTTTACCTACGTTTTATACGGGGGGTATAAATGAGAAGAAAAATCTGGTCCTTTCTTCACAATCGACTATCATGTCAACCCTGATACACACTCACTCTCTGATTTTAGATGGGTATGATTTTTAGTACGGTGGGCACAAAACCACCAAGAAGCCTCCCCCCGGAGGCAGAACGAGGAAGCGAGCACTATCATGGAAACCCCTCAGGATTTGTGGTTACAATGCCTAGCCTTATCACATCATGCGACGACCATGGGGAGACTAGCTACCATACATTTTCTATGTCGACATATGAAAACAATTCTCCCCCAGAAATGGTACGGACTGAACCTGCCCCGTTATTTGGAAAGCCTTATAGTTTCCTGACCCATCCCCAAGCGGGCAAAGTTTTTTCTGGGGCAGGCATAATGCATGGAGAAAGTATGTTTTCAATAGGGAATAAAATCCGGGAAAATTTCACACACAGGAAATCCGTCCCTTTTTAATACCGCCTAAATCTATAAATTTCCCCCCCGAAACCGGAGAACCCGGGATGGCCCTAGTAGCGGATCAATACGATTTCGGAGGAAAATTCGACAGTTAGAAGCTTTGTTAAAAGAAATAAAATAAAATCTTGTAATACTACATCACTGTTATGTTATTATATGACGTCATAGATACACTCGGGTTGGGCCCTTTTCCTCCCTCAATTTTGCTTTGTACTGGGGGGGGGGTTTTTACCAAAGGCCATTTTTTGGCTAGCCAATACATTTGATCACATGATTGGATTTTCCATGTTTTGCACGCGCTATTTGACTATCGTCTGCTATTGTTTATAAATCAGACCCCCCGAGCTCTCAGTGTCATTCTGATCCTAGCTGATTTCCGTTTTAGAAGAAAAGATGTCACAGCAGTTTCCCCGAAGATTTTCCTATCCCCGGGATCATCATCGAATAAAATTTACCGTAAGGAGATTATAGGGGAGAAGTTATGCCGCATAAAAAGGCCCGGATCCGATAAACGATATCGGAGAAGAAGAAGAAATCATCCGTACCCAGCATCACCACCACCAGCACCCCGTTCGCCACCCCCGCCACCACCAGCCAGACCCGCCACCCACAGTCCCAGGCCCGTAAAAGGCAGGTCCCTCTGGGGTTTTGCGGTCCCGACCGACACCATTCTCTGTACCCTGTGCCTAACTGACAACAAGGAAAATAACTTTATCTGTGCCAGGTGTTTACAAAGACCCGCCTGCCTCCTTTGTGCGGCGAGGTTGATAGCCGGCAGCAAACCCTGCCCCTTGCGCAGGAATTTGAGCAATAAGCCACCCTTGGGGCGGGGGGACAAGAGTTTGAGGGGTAGAGAACAGTTCGGGTAAAAACATAGGAGCTATGGGGAGGATTTATTAAACCACTGAACCTACTGGGAGCAGCCACTTGAAACCAAAATGAAAACAAAAAAAAAACAAAAAAAAATTAAAAAACCAAAAAAATACAAAAAAAGCCCTTTTTAAAAGCTACCCAATTGTTTCGGAAAGTGCCTCTTCAGCAGTCAAAAACGAAACGTTCGTGTGTGTCTTAGAAAAAAAAGAATGATGTTTTTTTTAAAATACAGTCAAAGAAACGATTGTACTTAAAAAAAAGATGATCTTTTTAAAAATACAGTCAAAGAAAAAACGAAACGTTCTGTGTGTTCAAAAAAGAAAAGATTACCTTCTGTACAGTGGGTAAAAACAAGAAACTTGTGTGTATCTCAATTTATAACACCAGGTCACTTTTTAAAAATTTTTTATGTCTTCAAGTACACGAAAATTTTTTAAAGTAAATTAGGCCGCCAGGCAATTGAAAAATTTTACCCCAGTGAAAAAGGCTTATAATCCACCGTGTAGGTCGTTTGAAGTTGTTTCACATTGTTTATAATTGGATTATGTTATCCCTCACCTATATGTTTATTGTCAGCTATGCTAAACGACCCAGTTCTGCGTAATTTGAGAAGAATGTTTTGTCATGTGCTGAAAGTATGGCCTGAAAAATGTTTATGTCGCAGTGTTAGGGGCAAACTAAGCAACTACTAAGTGTATTGTTATGATAATCGATGGGCCTCTTTCAAAATTGTGAATGCCATATAAGATCTGGCTTAAAACATGAATCAAATTCAATACACTGTAACTGGAAAGTTGTTGCATAATGCTCATGTGACCTTTGTTGCATAATGCTCAGGTGACCTATAAGGCCCTTGGGCTCTTGTTTTCAATAGCAATTCAAAATTTATTTAGTTTTGTGTACATTTAATTTTGGGAGTTTCTTTTGTAATTGATCTGATATTCTTTATAATTGCTCTGGTGTATTTCTCCATCTGGCCAAAAAGAATTTAAGGTATGTAAAACCTCATAAGATTGTCAATCATGTCATTTAAATGAGTTTCATTAACCATAGGAGGTTATAAATGCAGATGATGCAATATCTCAACATACTGTGAACCAACTGTATATAGATTATAGTGAGGTTGGTAACTCAGAATTTTGTAATTGTGTTGAATATATTATGTAACGTGGAATTTCTCTTTTTAAAAATTACATGATTGAATCTAAGTATTTTCAGTTAAATTCCCATTTTTATGTAAGGGAGAATTGAAGTCTCCCTTGAATTTTGCTCTAAGTTGTCCCTGCCACATAAATAAACGGACTGCTATTAAATCTTAATCCTAAAAATGTTTGACTAAGCTGCACAATATATCTTAATAGTAATGTATTGAAAAGAATTATTCATTACTCATTGAGAGCATGTTGCCAAAGATGGAAGACATAAAAAATTTTCTTTGGTCTGAGGTTGCATTGTTGAGTATGATATTGTTGGTGATGAATTTCATTGTGGTGATCGGTGCAATGATTTTGAGAACTGTCAGAAAATGGAACAGAATTTTTTATTCTTGGAATGAAAGACTAATGCAGTAGACATACATTTTTTTGCATTGAAAATTAATATCCATCTGTGGTTTGCTTTAAATATTGTCACTAAAACTGCAACTATAACAGGTACATTTGTATGTATGAGTCATTAAAAATTTGACATGTTAAATATTTGTTTAATTAAAATAGAATGTGCAAAAATCCTTCTCATTAAAAATTCAAATAAAAATTTAAAAAATTTTAATAATACGCAATTTATTAGGATAAATAGGAGAGAGGAGATCAAGAGAAGTATTTAGTACATTTTACCCAAGATAAACACATAAATTGGTTGTTTCATTGTTTTGTTTGAAAATAAAAAAAAAATATGCTTTTGGTGTTACAGGTTGCAATGGGAAGGAGGAAAAGGAAACCAGCATTAGGAGATTAATGTACTGCAACTGCAAAAAAAAAAGAAGTTAATCAAAACAATTTGTTTGGGCAAAACTGCCGTCAACCTCCTACCTCTGGCCCGTAAAAATAGAAAATGTGGATATTTCAGATGATCATGAAGAATATCATGTGTATTGTAAGGCAGATACTGCAATGTAAGTCAACTTATATAATGTTTTTATTGTAAACGAATTTATAAATATTGTTCATCTTTCTTAAATCATAGTTGGTGTAAACAAGTGTCAGAATGATAAAGCATTATATATATTCAAATAAGGATTTGCATTAAATCACTAAATAACATTTTTGAATTTTTTTTATAACAAGACAATATTTCAGCCTCCTTCTAAGGTTCTCCTATCCTCAGCCTCAAAGCATATGTTTTTCATCTTAAAAATGTTATTTATCCTTCAAACTTTATAAATGAAATAAAAAGCAATTTTTAGGTGGTATCCATGCATTTTACAAAGTTATTGCAAATTTGCCCATGATGGATATAATGAAATAAAAATACAATTTGACGGGGAAAAAAGGTTGTACCAGTACATAGGTGGCTCGAACCCCTTTACCTATATTTAGTAGATCTCCATTGATTCACTAAGCCAAACATTTCGTTGAATGACTGATGTAATACTAACACTAGAAGACTAATTAAATTTTTCTATATAAAAGACAGATTTATGGTACGAATTATAAAAAAAATGGATAATTTAGAGTTATCGAACATGGGTGAGGATCGGAGATCGTTAACGGTAGTTTTATAAAATTTAGCTAGTTTCTTTTTTGTAAAATTTCTTAGATACAAGACCAGACAGGTTGAAGTGTTTCTCGAAAACATGGAGATATGGAAAGCAAAAGGAGAATGTAACGAGTTAAACATACGTTTAAAATAAATTGAAATTGATGTTTGTTTGGGTTTTTTTTATTTTGCAATTTGGTCATCTGAGACTGACCTATTGCTATCTTTATAAGTTCATGTCGTGCATCAATCATATTATATAACTTAAAAATTCATTTGTGTAAGCTGCTTCTTATAATCTACAAAGCATATATCATATATCATCATATTCATGATATTGATGTGTTACATCTTTTGACAATACTTATAGAAAACTTTATTCCTTAAATTAATGATCCATAGGCACCAAAATTTTATGTGAAAACTTTTGATTGAATGCAGGTTTTGAAAGTAGTGCAGGTTTTAAATTTGTATTGGCTTCTTGCTGATTTTTAGCAGACAAACTACTTTGGTTCATCAATTTTTGTTGCAGCATCAATTTTCCTGGATTTTGTAAAATACACAGTTTCAAAGATACGTAGAACGATTGATAGCTACTTGCTTATTTCATTGCACATTTCTTTTCATGGGTCTACTCAACAATGAAATCCACAATAATTGGTGCTCGCTAAATATCGATGAAACCATATTTAGTAAACAGCTTTGATATGCATTGATGCTTATACCAATTTTTTTTAAAACTGAGAAGTATAAAAGTAGGACAGGGCACACTTGGACTTATGTTATTTAAGTAATTAGTAAATTATTTATCATAAAGACATTTTTTTGTAAAATTACGTTTACAAATTGCAGGTCATCGTACCTTTATGCCAATGTTATCATATTCCTCGATAAGTACTAGTTGTAAATGTTAAAATACAAAATAATAATAAGCCTTTTCACGTTAACTGCGGTCCTGTTTTTAGCGCATGCGTATAAACGCTTCCGGACGTCAACAAAACATCCGCATTCCAAGGTTGTTTACAGTAACAACGTAATGGTCTTTCACTGCGTTGTTTACCAGTGTTCTAATCGCCAAGGCGAGAAAGCAAAGGGCAAGGGCATAAATTTTTTTCAGATTTCCAAAAGGCAGTAAGAAGAGAAAGGCATGGATTTGTGCGATTAACAGAGATGACTGGGCACCGAACGAATATAGTCGAATCTGCTCTGAACATTTCGTAGGGGGGTGGCACAGCGACGAGGTGGAGGATGAGAACTATAGACCTACAATTTTCACCTACAAAGAAAAACCGCAAACTGACTCTGACGTAGCTAGGGAAGAGAGAAAATGCAGAAGAAATTTGCAGCAGGTAGCTTATATATATACAAGCATATAAATAAACACACTATGTATATAGTTATAGTCATCTTCATAAGAAAAATGCATTATTATAATTATGATTATATGCCTTCGTATTTAGCTAGGTCTCTTTACCTATTACTATAAAATTTAATAGAAAAAATATTAACCTATTTACATTTTTAACCCGACCCATAAAATGAAGCCCTAGCTATATAT
>NW_026935256.1:0-6316 GCF_032062105.1 Saccostrea cuccullata | reverse complement strand
ATAAATATATTAATATATTCTAAAAATTTAAGGAAAGTAATGGAAATTTGGATTACAACATAATTTATTTGAATTATATATGTCAATTTGGTAATATCATCTTATATGCCCTATATGGTTGTATCTTTTTATGCAAAAGAAAAAACATTTAATCTTTTGAATTAAAAGTAGGGATCGAATGATTGGAGACAGTATTTTTTTTATTCTTAATGTCCAGGTAAAAGGTAATGTCCTTGAGCTGACCTTGCCTCTAATATTAAACGGTCAAATTTAATCTCACTGATATCATCACTTATATTCATATTGACACTTGATATTGTCCTCTTGATTCTGTGAAAATTTCTTCAATTTTTAAATACAACAAATATGAGAAGAATCCTACCTTAAAGGCAATCAAATCTTGATTCCACCATTCATTTAACTCAACTAAACAAGTAAACAACTAAACTGCATACAGTACCGACCAGACCCAACCTGACACCAAAGCAGTCCCAGAAAGCAGTCCCCGGGACTGCTTTGGGACCGCTCTGGGACTGCTCTGGGACCGCTGTGGGACTGCTCTGGGACCGCTATGGGACTGCTCTGGGACTGCTATGAAAAGCAGTCCCAGCAGTCCCAGCTGCCCCTGGGACTGCTTTGTTCACTCATGTGTGACAAAGGTTCTGAGTGACATGATAGCTCCGCCCCTTGTGTATTCTGAATTTGCAGGCTCCCTGTTGTTTTGTTTACTTGCAGCTGAGAGGAGTTTAAACTGTTTAATAAGCAAGGATTTCTTATATAATCTGTTAATAACTTGAGATTACATGTATTATAGTTAATTTAAAGTTTTAGGGACTGTATATTTACACATATGTAATATAGAATATTTTTAAAAATAAAGTTGTTAAATAAGGAAGTCAGGAGGAGATTTTTATTTCTAAAATATATTAAACTACAGGCTCATGAGAATAAATATCTACATGTTGATTTATTTTATTATTAAGTCTAAAATTAAATACTCAAAATTTTCATTTGGCACTATTTAAAAAATCATTACATTTAGATATAAGATATTAAAATTGAAAAGGCTACACGTTTTATAAGCACCACGCTAAAAGAGTATTACATGCAACCCTCAAATAAAATCTAACAATATATTTTATGACATGAAATAAAATTATGCCACCATTCTTCCGTAACATAAGCAATGTGAACAATTATACGGGAATTTACAGATGAATTAGTTTTTAATTTATAAATAAGTTATTAAAAGAGTAAATTAAAAAAAATAAACAAATAAATAAACAGTTGAAAATACCAGGAATTGTGATTTATTTCTTTTTTTGTTTTGCTTTTGTTTACCTGGCCGATAATGTGTATAAATAAAATGGTATAAACACCTGCGGTTTCAATCGCCTTTGGGCAGAAAATCAATCATTCATGTTATTTGGGTACACGTATCAGTGTTACACATCAGTGAACATGTTGCTCAATTACAATGACCCTAATTTCAATCTATGTAAAAAATGTAATGCAAAAAAAAGATAAATAAAATGCGTATAGATTTCGTTCAAGATTAATTAATGTTGAACATAATCTGGGATTCTATACTGGTAACTAATACAATTTACAAATAAAACAATCATTTTTAAAACATGTCAGTAAAGAATAATCAATACTGAAAAATATTACTAAGCAAAATTAGCAACGAATTTTTCAAAACCCCTAATACTTTTTAAAAAATGCATTTAGAGTATCCCGATAGTATGGAAATCGGCCATGATCTATAATGATTAGATCTACTTAAAACTAATTCTGGTGAAATATAATTAATTCAATTTTAATTTTCTGTATAGAAAATAAATATGAGAGCCTGTATCAATCACAAAAAAACCCAAGATAATTGTGATTAAATATTCATGTTCAGTGTAATTCATTTACAAATGTATGTAGGTGTGTAAGCTTTCTTCCTTCAATAAATATTATTTCAAATCGTTTCAAATCTATGCGGGTACTGCTCATACATGTAAATGACCTTCGCATTGTAAGGATTCCTGGCATACTGCTCAGAAAAAAATTCAGCTGCCTTTTATAGTTCCATTGTTTATTGGAAATCTCATTTCTGAGTAAGCCCCGCCCATTAAATTAATAAACCCCGCCCACTGGGACTGCTGGGACTGCTTTCTGGGACCGCTGGGACTGCTGGGACCGCTCTGGGACTGCTGTGGGACTGCTCTGGGACCGCTGTGGGACTGCTCCGGGACCGCTGCGGGACTGCTTTAGCAGTCCCAGAAAGCAGTCCCCGGGACTGCTCTGGGACTGCTTTGTGTCAGGTTGGGTCTGGTCGGTACTGTACATTTGTATATATTACATAAACTGTAAATATTTATTGTACAAAATAATGTTGTGAACAACTTAAAGAGTACAAACACAGGCATTGCATTGTACATTCTACACAAGTGTCTTCCATTTTTCATGCTTTTTTGAGGAAAACTATTATATTAGCACACTGACATATAATTCATGTGACGCATGCATCAGATTGATGGACATTCTTGACTAAGCTTTTTAAAAAAAAAAAAAATCATTTTTCCTTGTCAACAGAGTCAGATTGAAATACTATATATTTAAAATTGTAGCAGAGATACATAGATATAGGAAAGAGAGCACCAAATCCCCGGATGCACACATGGCTTTGTTTGTTATGGAACATTAAACCGAATACTGAATGGGTAGGCGTTACGCCATTGGCTGAAATCAGGTATTTAATTGTTTTCATTTTAAAGTAAAATTAATGACCTTTGAAATAAATGATGGGATGGGGGAATATTAAAAACTATGAAATACCAGGGAAGATTTTAGGAGAGGGGGTTGATTTTTTTTTCCCGGTGTTATTTACTGCGAATCTCTATAAGTTGAAAATAACTGCAATTTACCTATAAACGCAATGGGACCATATATTTTTTTCAGTATTTTTTTTGGGGCTTAGAACAAATTTTGAAATGATGCTAAAGTTTTTTTGAAATTGTCATAGTAAAGTATTAAAGGGGGCCCTAAGGTTTGTATGGAGTTCTAGGGGGAAAATAATTAGTGGTCTTTTCCCTAAAACCCCAATTTTTACACTTTAAAGTGATTTGAAAGTCATGAAATGTTATTTTTTGCTAATTATTTGAAGATTGATGAAATTTCGAGAGAAAATTTATCAAAAATTTGAATTGGTTTACTGCGGTAATGGGGTTGAGGTGATTTGGGTCTTTTAAAAAAAGGGGGGGGGGGGGGGGGTAAGAGAAGATAGAAATTAGTAAAGCCCTGTAAAGTTTAAATGGTAAAAGGAGGAAGGTAAGTTAAGAAAATGTATTAAACTTTTATTAAGATGAATGATTTTATGTATGCATAGATTTATGTATGTATTTTGCATGCACATGTGACTGTGTATTTATTATGTTTTGCTCTATCTGTGTATATTATGGAAGTGTTGGACAGTGACCTGGTGTTCATTTTTTTTTTCGTTTCCTAGACTTTTGCACTTATTGCAGTTTTTCAAATAATTAAGGTGGCACATAAAAGGAATTTTTGTGACGGACAAGTGAAAGGAGGACATTTTCTGTCTTGTCATCTCATGTTTGGTAGTTTATGTTTTCCCTTTGGAGTCCCCCCCCCTTTCTTGGTTGCAGGGTGATCAGTTTGTAGTTTTTTTTTGTTTCTATGTTGTAGCTACACAAAGGTCTATGTTTTCTCTTTTTTCTCTTCGTAGTTTCCTCAGAATTACTCGCTGCGACTCACTTTCTAATGGTTTCTAGTTTTTGTACTTAGAGTTCCCCCCTTTAACCTGCTGACCAGATAGGTGGAATTTCAACATGATGATATCTTAACAGTTGTCCCTTTTGGCTTCTGATTTTTTTTATAAATTATTGTAATGACCTTGAACTGCATGTAGACATTTGACCTTTATTATATTCACATGTAATATTATGTAATATTAAAAAAACATGTATTCCACCCTTGGGGATATTTTTCATACATTTAGCTATGTAGAAGACATGTAATTAAGGAAATTTTTATAAAACTTGAAACATATTGTTGTTTCTTTCATGATTTATGCTTAATTTGACTAATTTTATTGATTTATTTTCATTTAAGCACTTAAGAGGAATTTCATCTTTCAGCTTTTTTGGCCCCGGGAGTGTTCGGTTCTGATAAACGGGGGCATTTTCTCTACATAAGAAAAAAATGGAATTCCTTACCCACCTGATGTATTTTTTTGGACAGTTTTCTGTACATTGCAGGTATTTTTTTAATTTATTAACTTTCCAGCCTCTTATTGTATAGTACATTTTGGGGGTTGAAGTCAGTTTTTGCTTTTCTTTAATTTAAAAAAAAAAATTTTTTAAAATTTTCCTTTTCTTAGCATAAAAAAAAAAGAAGCTTCTGATTGTAATGTATAAGACTACAGACATTGAACTTTGATTTGTTATCAAAAGGATTGATTTAAACTTGTCTAAATTAATTGTAAACAAAAATAAAAGGGGGCACCTGTTATTTCTTTAAGTGTTTTTCACTGGGGGGGGGGGAAACTTTTTTGTACATACTTAAGCAATAGGAGGGATTAGATAAAAATCAATTATTAATCAGAGTCTTAAATAATTTACTTTGCATAGGAATAAAAAAAATTCTGTATCAGTCTTTTTTAAAAACCCTTTTAATTTTGCTTAATTATCTATGATTTATCCAATTTTTGACTTTTTACCTAATTCTGGGTAGAATCCACCCCATGAAATTATTGACTCAATTTTAACTTCATATCACTTTATTAACATAAAAACACAAAAACAATTCATTGTACAACTATTTTATTTATTACAGTCTCCAATATATCCAAATATCATCACCGCCCCAGACGTCATTCACTCCACTGAATTGTGCTGGAAGAAAGGTGTCATCATTTAGATGGGCACAGATCCAAGACACTGAAGTCACAGGACTCAAATGTCATACATGTTCACAGGTAGATGTATAGTCTTTGAAATTACCACAATTGACTAATTTTGAGATAGGTAAGTATGTGAAATTTTAGGAAAAAGAGCACCAAAACCCCCCATGCACACATGGCTTTGTTTGTTATGGAAAATTAAACCGAATACTGAATGGGTAGGCGTTACGCCATTGGCTGAAATCAGGTATTTCATTGTTTTCATTTTAAAGTAAAATTAATGACCTTTGAAATAAATATGGGATGAGGGAATTTCGAAATTTGAAAAACCAGGGAAGATTTTAGGAGAGGGGGTTGATTTTTTTTGCCGCGTGTTATTTACTGCGAATCTCTATAAGTTGAAAATAACTGCAATTTTGACCTATAAACGCAATGGGACCAAAATTTTTTTTCAGTATTTTTTTTTGGGCTTCGAACAAATTTTGAAATGATGCTAAAGATTTTTCTGAAATTGTCATAGTAAAGTACTGAGAGGGCCTAAGGTTTGTATGGAGTTCTATGGAAAATAATTAGTGGTCTTTTCCCATATACATGTATATCCACAAAGGGGTTTCAACAAAGATATGAAGGATACGGAAATAACAGCAGTATTCAATATCAAAGTCAGTAAAACAATACAAAGTAGGATCAGACAAAAACGGAAATCTAACCATCAGAAGTGGGATCAGGGGTCATGGAGGAATGAGCATCCCCTGCGGCCCGGTCACATCCACCGTTTGCTCCATGGCACCTGATCCCCCTCTATGTTTGGAGGCTTTGTTTGCTCTGCAGCTGTTTTGTATTTTTTTTTTTGACTTTTAATCTTGAATACTGCTGTTTTTCTCCATATGTTTCATTGAAATTGAAATGATATTGGAATAAAAAACATAAGTTAAAAAGGCGTTTTTAATCCCAAAAAATAGATCAAAACAAGAAAGCAAACGACGACACCCATGGGGTTGGTATGTAGGTTTTTTTTTATTTATAAAATTATCAATTTCATTTATTTTTCGATGATTTTCATTAGGCTTCATAGAATGTAGTTTAGTGAAACCTGTCTTATCTAACATGTACTTGGATACGAATTTTGTGTTGGAATAGACAGAGGCTTGGATTGCAAAGTGCATAAAACATGAAAAATTGTAAAATGGGAAAACATTTAACGTCAGGATTCAAAGTGTGAAGAACTGTACAGGTGTTGGATAATACAGTAGTCACTAAAATTGCTCCTTACGTTGTTTAATTTTTAAATTTACCCCCTTTTTTATTCTGTCGTCGATAATGTTCAGGTCTGTTCAACTAACAATTGTCCGTAGACTCGTACTTTTTTATAATTGTCAATACACGTGAACAAACACTACGTGAATT
>NW_026935255.1:0-6433 GCF_032062105.1 Saccostrea cuccullata | reverse complement strand
CCACAGACCCCCCTAACTGCACTCTTTTGACCCGGCTATCCCCCCCAGGGGGACTGCACTCCCTTGACCGCCTATCCCCAGGGGGACTGTACTAGTTGACCCCCATCCCCCCCCCAAACCTGCACTCATTTGAACCTGCTATCCCCCAGCCAATCAGAATCCAGCATTTTTGACCTCATTTGCATAAAAAGTGCACTCAGTTGACCCGGCCGGCTAGGCGGTTTATACTACTCGTATAAACTGAGGTCCCGCGTCGCAGTAGGTGCTTGCACGAAAAAGAAGGTCCTGCCTTCTCAATGGCCCTAAGTGCCGAGCATAGGACACCATTTGCATTTTACCACCGGCAAGTGATATCAGTGAAAAATTCTCGAGAGGGACGTTAAACAATATACAATCAATTATACCTTGAAAAGAACAAAATGTAAACCTCCACGAACAAATGTGATTTCACAGTACTCATGTATACATGTATAATCTTGAGAAAGTTGTTGTGTCTTTGTTTTAGTTGCTGTGGTAAAAGCGTGTTAGCTTTATTGACCTGTACCAAAGATAAGATGATCAAAGAAACCACGTTTACAATAACATTACATTATTAACTAAGTATCCTAAACATTACATTATTAACTAAGTATCCTAAATCCATCAATTAGTATGTAGTAACTTTAAATATACTTAAAATAAATATTAAATGTTGAAAAAACTAATACGCTTAATAGTCACTAATAATAAGTTTAACATCAATTTTAATTCACAACAAAAGAAAAACCATAGAAATATTTTTTTTTCAAAATTTATTTTATTTTTTTTTAACTTGCTTCTCTAGAATATTTACTCATGTGGAGACACACTTGGCATTTGAGAGCAATCAGCACAATTTAAAAAAGTATTATCTTTTTTGTGAGGATCTACTTCGACAAGGTACCTCAGTTAAACTGTGTCATCCGAATGACCGGTCCCACGTGGGATTCGAATCGGTGACATAAAGATCAATTTCTTACTTCGCCACTCTTTACATTAATTAATAAGGAAGTGGCAGTGTTCTGCTTTTTAAAAAAACCTAAACTGTTGCCATAGAAATAGCGTCAAACCGCATAATTTGTTGCTTGGCTTTGTTAAATGCTGATATGATTGTATGTTGATTTACTTCTGGTTAAAGAATTTGAACCATATACTTGTGAAAGGCTTCATATGTAGAAATTTAGTATGCACTGAGGGTCGTAGAGCTGGAAACGATCTTTATCTTTATTTTTAATCATAGGTTTGTCGTGTTTTAAGGTCTTATTCAAAAGAACCATATCTTAAATATCGGTGCAGCACAGTTCACAGGAAGAATCAAGACCTTTCAGTTAAAACTGAAAGGCGGCTTTCAGTAACTTTTCAGTAGCCATTCAGCCACTGAATGGCACATAATTTCAGTGACCTTTCAGTTGTCTTTCAGTCACATTATTTCAGATACCTTTCAGTCACCATTCAGCGGACACATTTCCGTCAACTTTCAGTTGCCTTTCCATCAACTTTCAGTGACCTTTCCATCAACTTTCAGTGACCTTTCCGTCGTCTTTAAGTGACCTTTCCGTCGACTTTCAGTGACCTTTCTGTCGTCTTTCAGTGACCATTCCGTCGACTTTCAGTCTCAATTTAGCAATTTTTTCACTAGCGTATTATTTTATAATCAGACATTTTTCCTTAATAAGGAAGCAATATTTTGAATAAAGATTTATTATTCAATCTTAATTGTTTTTTTTTTTACTTATCGTGATCAAATTTGGGTACCTTATGATATGTCTAAGTAATTATTATAATTTTATAAAATATGTGAGACTTATTCAAAATGATTTTTAATTTTCTAGTTACATTTAGAAAACAAAAATTATTCAAGTGATAAAAAATGATGATCCGATAACCGATTCAAAATTCTAATAAATGCATAGCATTCTATAGTGCTTATACGTATATTTTTTCATGGAAATATACAGTTTTGATTGATGAGACAGAATTCATATTATTTAAACCATTTCTGGAAGATCGCAAGTATTACTGATCAATTTCGTTTCTTAATTATGTCATTGTCAAAACTGCAGGATATTTAGTTTTTAAAAGTCATTATTTTAAATTCATTTTTAATTACAAGAATAAATAAATCGTTTATACCTGACTCTTGTAAAAAAAATATATAGGAATTTTAGCTTTCTAAATGATATTGCTTTAATATTATAAAATCATTCTACTAAGTTTCTAGATAGAGAATTTACAACGATCTTAAATCTTTACACAGGAACAGGTGCCAGTCTCTATAATTGTCATCATCCCGATAGGAGATGTGTAATTAATTAGTCTGTCCCCAAAATCCGCGCAACTAACATAGAATATACAAAAGATATACAAGATATATACACATCGCAGCTCCTCATACAACGGGTGAACTGATTGTTCCATCATTTCTAAAAACTATTGATTTTAAATCCTAAATTCTCAAGAAAAAGTCGTAGCGTAATTGATAAGGTCGCGGACACCTAAGCTGGAGCCCGGGGTTCGATTCTGGGCAGGGGAGAATTTTTTTTTTCTTGTATTAATTCTTTTCCTATTTTTTTTTAAATTGGGAAATTTAGAACATTTAATGCCATCATCCGGAAAAAGAAAAAAAAAAATTAAGGTAAAAAAATAAGCCAATTATTCAATAAAAAGATTCAACTGAATGATCACGGAAATATAAATGATGTGCCATTCAGTCACTGAATGGTAACTGAATGATCACGGAAAGGTCACGGGAAAGGGTCTTTTCAGTGACCTTTCAGTGACCATTCAGTGGCCATTAGACCATTCAGTCGACTGAATGGGGGATTTACCCTTTGGGGTTTGGGGCTACATAAGGAGAACAGGGCCTAATTTATACGGAAAATGTTTACTGTGAGATGCCAAAAAATAAAAAACCCCCTAACAATAACGAAAGAAAAATAACATGCGAATTTACCTAATGCACTGAACTACATCAAAACTTGCAACTGTACTGATTTTGTCGCTAGCTGATTACTACATAACAAGATATAAAAAAAAAAAACTGACTGCGATGAACACTGTCGACAGGACGTCTTCATCATAAAAAGTGGACAGGGATACGGATCAAGTAATTTCTTGACAGTAAAAAATGCATATTATAATTAAACTAGTGATAAATTGTGGATTTCTTTATAACTTAACACGGGTATGTTAAGGAAGCATATAAATCATTTTCTCTGGGGAATTTTGACTTCTTAAACTAAATTAAATTTGAAGTTTACCAAAACCGCTGATAACCGTAAAATATTATTAACTATTGTATATAAAGTCCCTTTAAAGGGAGGATTTTTCATATTTCTAATATTTAAAAATTAATGAAATTTTCACAGAATCAAGAAGACAATATCAGTAAGTGATAGTATCAGTGAAATTACATTTGACCGTTTTATATTAGAGGCAAGGTCAGGTCAAGGTCATTATCTTTTTTTTTGACATTAAGAATAAAAAAAACTGTAGCCAATCATGTGATACCCATTCTATTTCAAAAGTTTAATGAGTGTTCTTTTTGCATAAAAACATATAACTATATCGGGTCTATAGTATGATATTACCAAATTTACATAAATAATTTCACTTAACTGGATATTTTCCAATCCGAATTTTCTCTATTTTTTTTATTTTTTAGGATATATTAGTTAATTTAATATGCTTCCTATATTTAACTTTTACTTAATTTCACATATAATAAAGTAGGCTTATAAATGTACAAAATGATACAAAAACAAAAAGTTTTGATCGTTTACTAAGAGAGAAAAATTATTTTTTATGGATTTTTGGCTCAAATTGCAATTTGATAGAAGCGTTTAAAAGCTAACAAAGTTCTAGTTTGTTTAAAAAATCTATTTAATTGATATATTTTGAAAGTTTAGTCCCTCATTATTAATTTAACTTACATTTGAAAATTTCTCCAAGTCTTCGATTATGTAAAAATTGGAGTTAAATTCATTGTTTTATTATAATTTTGAGAGGCAGAAAAAAGCATTCCGCCAAAAATATAGTCCCTGATAGTTTTCAAATAGTTTACCATTTCTATTTAAAGTTGTATATTTCTATAAGAAAAGAAAAATAGGCTTTTAAATTCCTTACACCTCAACAAATATGACATATAAGCAAATATACTTTGAATGTTTCATCTAGTCAGAAACTAGAGAAGAATCCTCCTTTAAAGCAAAGACGTGCACCACCACCACGTCATCACGTGACTTCTATTAATAGCAATAAGTTTCTTGATAAAAAAGCGAACAGAACAACAATACAATGGAATTTAGATGCCGACCAAAATCCGTATAAAGCTCACTGTGTTCGAAAGAAATATCATGAGGAGAAAAAATTAGCATACCTTCATTTAGCATAACTGAACTCCATATGAATTTCAAAAAATATTCACAAATTTGCTTTTAAACTCCATCATACGTATATTTTTCATGCCATCTACATGAAGTCAAATTCTCTTTACACGGCATGATCAATTTCAAAGTTACTTGATGTACCCAAATGACGGTAGTTGATTTATTTATTAAAGTTACAGGTATAGCATTCTTGCAACGCGAAATGTTAAAGAACGCAAAATGTAATATATAGGGATTATCGCTATTTTTGAATTAAATTGCCCTTTTTTAGGATTATTATATTTTGGGTAATTGCATTTTCGTCGAGATCAACGCAAAAAAAAACTAAAAGTAATAACACGATTTTCGGATGAAAATTTTCCATTGTTTCATTTTTCGTTGAGATTAAAAAAAAAGACAAGAGCAAAAAATGTAATACCACACTTTTGGGTCACTAAAGATGGAATCATTTTCAATTCAGTAGTGGGCGTAGAAAAACATGGAAAGTATAACAAAGGAAAAAATAAACAAAGGATCATTCTTGCAATAGAAAAGATTTTATAAAATATTGATTTCGTTAGCTACATGTCTTTAAATTCAGTTTAATATTTAAATCATATTTTTTAAATTTGACAAGTGGAGGGTGGGGGGGGGAGGTTTTTTGTTGTTGGTTGTGGGGATTAATTTGGTTGACCTGTGTGTTTTTGCTTTTTTTACAGACAAAAGCAATGGAACTAAGAAGGATATGGAGATAACAAAAGTGTTCAATCTCAAAGTCCATAGAACAAAACAAAATAAGAGCAGAGCAAACACAGACTTCCGAAACATCAGAGGTGGACGGGGCCAGGAGGAATAAACATTCCCTGCTGACCGGTTTCACCCGCCATGTGCTCCTTGTCATGATCAGAAAATAAGGAAAAAATCCGTTGTCAGTTAGTATGAAAAACGTCAGTCAGCATTTGACTTAATGATAGGTTGTATTTGCTGACAACGTCATTATATCGACCATAGAACTTACGAAATGATGACTTTAAATGAGCCTGCTGATATTGTTTCATCAATGTGTTTGTCAATAGTTTACCTCGTTTTAGAAATTGTTCATACGAAAGGGGATGTCTTGCGATGATAAGGAGATATATACACTCTGTGTGCAGATGACGAAGGTATATTGCTGCATAAGTAATGGAATTTGACGAAAGAAAAGTTAAAGTCATCACGTTTATCATATAGCTTGGTTGTTAGATTAATACTAATGTCTTTTTCAGGTAAAATATCCAATATAAAAAGAGTGTCAGACTCTGTGGTATCTTTTTTATCAAGCTCACCGGGATATATTATCGACATAGGAATGAAAATCACCATTTTTAATTGACAAACGGCGTCGATATATCTAAATGTCGAGTTGAAGGCCACAGCAAGTGTTTTCTTCTTTTCATGCATAAGATTTTTAAAACCTTCATTTGAATATAAAAAAAGGTCGGATAATAAAGGGGCGTTAACTTAAAAAAACTATTTATTTGTACTTGGAGGTGTCAATACGTCGTATACAGTGGGTAGTGGGGTTATCTCAATTCTGACTCCCCACTGCTCTGTTTTTCAAATAACGGCATAGAAGGCCACAAAAAAAATCTCTCTGACCAATAATAAAATTGACTATTTCTGCATGTTCATTGTAAAAAAATTATCAATATCAGAATTAAACACCCAAAGTATCTCTGTCAATCCTCCCCCATTCGCTCGACACACAGACATACAGTACCGACCAGACCCAACCTGACACAAAGCAGTCCTAGAGCAGTCCCGGGGACTGCTTTTTGGGATGCAAAGCAGTCCCCCAGCAGTCCCAGAGCAGTCCCCCAGCAGTCCCAGAGCGGTCCCAGCAGTCCCAGCGGTCCCAGAAAGCAGTCCCAGCAGTCCCAGAAAGCAGTCCCAGCAGTCCCAGTGGGCGGAGTTTATTAATTTAATGGGCGGGGCTAACTCAGAAAAGAGATTGCCAATAAACAATGGAACTATAAAAAGGGAGCTGAATTTTTTTTGAGCAGTATGCC
>NW_026935254.1:0-64750 GCF_032062105.1 Saccostrea cuccullata | reverse complement strand
CCAGAGCCCAAACTTATAAATTCTAAATTTTCCGGATCAGGAAAAAAGAATTAAATACTTCAGTCAAGCAATTATTGAAGGAGCCATCAAAACGGTTTCAACGTTAAAAAAGAATATAGACTGAAGCTGAAGACGAGATTTTGGAGTAAGGTCTTCAAGACCACACAAAGTTCCATATATGGCGTTAAACTATCAGTAAATCCAATCACCATCTTAAAGACATCGGAGTAGACACAATAACTTTAATTTGTAAATCTACCTCTGCTGCTGATCTTGCTATGACAAAATTCAATGTCTGAACAAGAAAACTTAAAAAAGAAATTTGTTATTTAGATCAATTTCAACCATTTTAAAAGCATTATGGTTTACTTTTTTGCATCTGGACCTAATTTCATAAGTATCTGGCTAGCTTGATCTCTCAATGATCTTCTGAAAGCCTGTAGAACGATATTCTCGGTGTATCCTTCCCGTGTGAGACATTCAACCATACTTCGTAAACCAAATATTTTGATTTACTAGGATCATCAGAAAATGTTGCTAACTCTGAAATGTGATTGATGACTGGAATGTGGTGGTTTAAGGTACTTACTCTTTGGACTTTGTACCGTAATGTTGAAAAGAAAGGAAGTGGACTAGATATCTTTTCTATCCTCCCTTGCATAAATGTTCATCGGTTCGCTCATAAAAATGACAAATTTGTAAGAAAAAAAAAACTATTTTGTTAACAAGTACTTTCAAATACTCTAAACCTATATGAATCGTATAAAGGCTCTGAATCAACAAATCGTTAGGATGGTGGTGCATCAGGCATGAGCCCAAGATCATTGATGACGTCTACCATCTACCGGGTAGCTTCAACAATTTTGTCCATGTAAGATTGATTGATTGTATACTGTTTAACGTTCCTCTCCAGAATATATCACTGATATGGAGACGTCACCATTGCCGGTGAAGGGCTACAAATATAGGCCTATGCTCGGCACTTATGAAAACAAGAGACCAATTTTTTTTCTGCGTCTAGTGGTGTCATCAATGCAGACCAACAATCCATTGGAATCTCCATGTGGATCTTTGAAAAAGGTTTAAACGTGAGAGAGATAGCTTCACTATTCTCGACACATTAGATGAATTGAGCAGACAATTCTTACAATATATTGAAAAGCTCCCGATAGTGTCATCGAAGAGAGCTTTCACTATCCAACCTTAGTTGCATTGTCACTGCAAAAACTGATCAGGTGTACCCCGTACACAATATTTAGATTAACAAAAAATGCAAACAAGAATAAGGATAGCAGACTACACTCATATTTTTTCCTCCTCATCTTTGTCCTAACATAAACATACTTATTTCTCCTCAATTTCAATTTCGTGTTGAAGACTTTGTACAACATTCCCGTCCCATCCCCACAGACAAATTCCGTAATATTTTTTTTTAAATCAGTTACAGGCTGATATCTCATTTTGGATCCAACAACGAACTTCTGTAACTTTGCCAAAGTCCTTCTTGTCCAAGCTTCCAAAGGTCAATCAGCATTTGAATGGTAGAAAAAAGATTTCAACCTTTGAGAGTAAAGATGACATCTCACCCTAATGTCTTCACATTTGAGTCTGTCAGCGAGGTTAAAAAATGAAAATTTGTGGATGTTCTGCCCAGGATGAACATTACTAGCTCATATTTTCAGTACTCTATTGGACGTGTCCAAGATTATTTCCGCAATCCAAAGAACGGGAAAAACATCAATAAATCCAATCAAAAAGAAGTAATTCTTTAAAACATTTTCGATGAGAAAGTGGAACTTTTTAGCAATTGCAGAAAAAAGAACATAGTTTGCAGAATAGCATTCTATGCCAATCGACTCTTTTAAACAAGTCTTAACTCCATTCCTCAGCAACAACAGAGAACAAAGATCTAATAGAAAAGGTCATGACCAAATCATCTACTGCTATTTCAACAACAAAAACTAAGGAACAACCCCTTTAATGTTTTAAGAGCTTTTTCTAAGCGTAATAGATAAATCTTTAATATTTGTATTCCTTTAGACTCTGGGTTAGGGTTACCCTAACCCTAACCCAGACTCACTTTTAACAAGTTGCAAAACATATTAAGAAAATGTTTTTAAAAGATTTCACCATAATTTCCTTTTTAATTTTTTAAAAAAAGGTTTCCTCTGAAATCTTTCGAAAAAACCCTTAACAACATAAAATGTTACAAAAATGCTTTCTTCGCTGCCGTGTGAGTTTTGCGTAGGATTCTTTTATGAAAAACAAGTATGGCTGCATGCGAAAACTTGCGAGTAAGGAACAGATGCAGTAGATTCGCAGTTATGTTAGAGATGAAACAAAGAGAACCCCGGGTTTAAAAGATCTTTGTCTTTCTGATAAACTGATCAGAGAGTTTTGATTTCTACTTTTGTAAAAGTTAGGAATCATAAGATGAACGAAAAAAAGTTCGCAGTAGTGTTTAGGCTTCCAGAAGCTTTAAACGCTCTCAAAATGTAACACTTTTTTCTTTTGAATCCATATTAACTTATTTGTTACAATATCACATGATCTCGATGATCAGATGGCGGTCATATTTACTTTTTTGAAAAGTTTCATGTAAATCGCTTGGGCGCAGTTAATTCAAAAATTCTAAAGAACTGAGGCAAAGACCAGATGAAAATCTTACTAAAAATGCTAGCCCTTCTTGTTGATACTATTGCAACATTTGGGACTCAATCCAGCTATTAGATGGAATTTTATATATTAAGAAATTTATCTCTAACAATGGAGATTTGCAGTACTTACAGTTGATATTACCTCATACTTTACGAGACCAGGTACTTCATCAGATGCACAACTCCATTATCTCAAGACATTTAGGACAAAGAAAAACTACTGCAAAAACAAGATTACTTCACTGCTATGATATGCAAACAGATATAAATCTATGGATACGGAAATGTCATGAATGTCAAATGAACAAGATTACAGCCAAGAGGACCTTTAGGAGACATGAGTGTTGGCGCACCAATGGATAGATTATCAATAGATATACTTGGTCCCTTACCCAGAAGGCCACCAGGAAATCAAAATATATTAGTTGTAAAAGACTACTTTAGTAAATGGGTGGAAATACTTCCAGTTCATGACCACACAGCTCAGACTTGTGCAGATAAGATACTCAATGAAATTATTGCTAGATTTGGTTGCCTGCAATCTATTCACAGTGATCAAGGTCGTAATTTTGAAAGCCATTTGTTCCAGAAATTAAAAAGACTAGGACGACTCCTCGAAATCCACAAGCAAATGGTTTGGTAGAGCGTTTTAACAGAACACTGATTAGTATGATTAAATCTTATATCAAGGGAAAACAAACAGATTGGGATCTAAACTTAGGATGTCTTGCTCTTGCCTACAGAAGTACTCCACAAGATTCAACGAAATTTACGCCGAACATGGTTATGTTAGGAAGAGAAGTCAAACTTCCTCTTGAAGTCATATTTGACGTCTCCAGGGAAACAGAAAATTTTTCTACATGTGCCGATTATATTTATAACCTTAGAGAGAGTATGTACCAAGCAAGTCAAATTGTTAGGAAAAACCTAGGAAACTCTTTGCGGGTGCAAAAGGATAGATATGATAAACGATCTAACCTGAATCAATATGAAGTTGGTGACCTAGTTGCTATTCTACTAGAAAGTCCAAATACTGACCTGGAGAGTCACAAGCTGCAGCCGAGATACTTTGGTCCTTGTTTGGTGCTACAAAAGGTTAACGATTTATTATACCGAGTGCAGACAGACGAACAATCAAACATCCAAATTATACATCACAATAAAATGAAACCATACCACGGTGACAGAATGTCATGGATGGTGACCGCTTTGAAGAGATTTCAGAAGTCGATATGAATTTTATCCACAATTATCAGAAATTAATGATTATCCAGAGATGTTACTTATATAAAGTATCACTTCTAGGTTTATACATGCTTTGACCTATAGGGCCGATAATGGTTTTAGTCTTTAGAAAAAGCTTATCGATTTCCGTTCCGGTCAATGACTTTAGGCCACATGCGTGTAGTTTTTTGTTTCTCATGAATCGCTTAAGTTCTGGTCAATACCTTGAACGTGTAGAAATAGACGAAAAACTGTAGTATGATTTTCTATAATCTCGGAACGTGAGATATGAGAAAACCTAAAAATGAACGCACAAAGTCCTGAAGAAATGCTTTTCTTGCAGAAGCAACAATGTGAGAAACTTGCATTTCAGTAAAACCAAACAAAGTTGCAAGAATAGAATGAGACATGCCTGTACGCAATTTTGTGAGTAAGAGACCAGTAGCCTCTCGAGTAGAACGAACTGTCGATGGCGAGAAAGACGAAAGACGGGTTACAAGATCTTCAAACTGATCATACGTAAGACCAGTTAGATTAAAATAATCTTCATTAGATAGATTTATGCTCTTCCTAAAATCAAGCTTTTTATTTGCAATATTCTTTCCCTCATATCACTAAGTAATTCTGTTATTTCATTTTGGTTGATTTCTTAGGAAACCTTTCTGAGTTTAGCAGTATCAAGCACATGCCTAACACGCAAGTTTTACCCCAGTTGGTACCAATACACCTTGCTGTATGAAAATGTCTGCGCGTGCTGAATGTGGGATAATTCGCAAACCCTTTGATTCTTTGCGACAAATGAAGCACAGCGCCTTAGTTTTACCAACAGAAATAACAGGAAGATTGACCCTAGCAGAGGTAGATGGAATTTTACTAGAAATTTTATCAGATTTGTTAACTGTGTGGTCATCTGGCCCTCCCTCAGTATTAACAGATACATCCTTTGTATCAGGAACCTTACCTGATGCCTGGCTAATGGCAACGGGACATACTACCTTAAATGACCCTACCACACTCTTTTCTAATCTGTAAACCTACCTTCTGCATTTTTGGCATAAAATATCGCCAACGCTCACATTTTTCCTAAGTAATGAACTACATCTACTTTGTAGTATATCTCCCACAACAGTACCATTTCCAAGAGAAGTTCTACAAAGGCAAACGCAGCAATTTTTGCTCGGCATGACTATTCCTTCCTTACACCTGTATCGTGTAACACAAAGTGAATGATTTGTGTCCTCGAACAAAGTGTGCTAACACTGAGGTATAGTTCCGGTTGATTGCGTTTAGTTTAAAGAAAATTTATGATCTGCAGTTCCATAAATGTCTTTATTTTAACAGCAAACATGCATTTAAGAAAGAAAATAGAAGTAAAATGCAAAAGCCTGTATAAAAAAAATAAATTAAATAGTGTTTATATAAGTGAAAAGTTAAAAAAAAAAGTTTTCCAACTGGTGGATTCGAACCAGGACACAAAAAGGTAGGTTAGAGTGTCCACGGCCTGTCTAACTTACTGAGCTATACTAACTATATATGAGTAAGTCCTAAATATAAAGCAGTATGAAAGATATTAGTTTTCACATTTTTTGAGGTTTTTTGTGAATTTCGACCCTAGGGCAGGGGTGCCCCTAAAAAAATCCTGTTTTAAATCATAGATTATATCAATATCTTTCAAAATAACCTGATTTGATTTAGGGGCAGGCCTGCCCTGAAGGACTTCTACGTCAAAATTCACCCAGAATTTAGTGCTTTAACGGACAAAATGCTGTTTTGGCCAACTTTGGAGGTTTATTATAAAGTTACAAATAATGAATTTTAGATTCAAAATGCAAATTTGAAAAATTTAGACAAATGTTTGGTAGAAAAGAACTAAAGAACCTTGATTTTTAAATGTGATTTTTTCCCGGAAAATCGTTCTCTCCTATAGGTCAAATCTTTTGTTATTCCGAATACATCCTTTGCTGATTTTCCTTCTTGGACACATATTATACCACTTTACCTTAGAAATGAAAGGATTTTATTCAATTCCAAATACCTTTGTTTCCAAGCAAATTTCATGAGCTACCCATAAGCCATACCATTTCCTACACATCCACAGACTTGCTCCCCACAGATTTGATCGGTTGAACAGCTTAGCTGAATGCAGCATGTACATGTGTATCTATTAGTTGAACCTATACCTGAATAAAGAAATATATCAACTTTCAAATAAAGAAGAGATATAAAACATATTTATACTAAATTATTTTAGTAAATAAACATTAAACAATATTTATACTCCGACCGAGAATTAAGGATGGATGTGTGAATGAATGGCAGATTTTTACAAATATCATTTGATATGTACTCTATGTATAAAGTTCTAAAGAATTAAATACATTCGTGTACATAATATTTTTATTCCAAGATCATTTTATGAAACAGACTACTTCTACGGGTTGGCAAGGGACCTTTTACAATGAGAATATAAATTCATACTCACCTAATATTTATCTAATTTTGCAGTTTCATCATGGATGTGGCTAAGGCCGAAAAGAAGGGGAGATTATTTCAGTGCACGCTTTGCGATTTTATCAAATTAAAAAGTACGTTATTAAGCAATTCTGAAGTGTCACGTGCCTAGCGATGAAGTTCCCTTTACTACAATGTAAATCATGTGACTTTGTAGCGTTGACCGAGAAAGAACTTTTGTCTCATGGTAAATGGAATGGCCCGCACAAGGGAACAGATGTTCCAGTGGAGGTTATTCGTGCTGCTGTACCCTTTACTACAATGTAAATCATGTGACTTTGTAGCGTTGACCGAGAAAGAACTTTTGTCTCATGGTAAATGGAATGGCCCGCACAAGGGAACAGATGTTCCAGTGGAGGTTATTCGTGCTGCTGTACCTTTTACCTGGAAGAATGATCTACTAGTCCGATGGGAACAGGCAGCTTCACTGGCATACTGGCTGAATTACCGAGAAAGAGAAGATGGCTGAGGAGAAAGTGGTCCCACTGTCCACACTTCTGGAGGAGGTGGCGGAGTTAGTTCCCCCTACGCCAGCGATGAGCCCCCCTCCAGAAGTGGTGGACATTTTACCCCAATTGTTGGGAGAGGAGGAGCCAGAACTAGGTGCAGAGAAAGCGGATCTGATAGGGGCACTTAAGGACCTACAAGCTGAGGTGAAGAAGCAAGGTGACCGGCAGATAGAGGCCATAGTTGAGCAGACTGTAGCGGTCTGACAATTAACAAAGACCTTGACAGATTATTTTTAATAGCAGCGGCCCAAAGAGAGGGTTTACACCTCAGCCGGAAGATAGACCCGCGACACCTATCCGAGCAAGATCCCCTAGGAGGCCTGCGCTCCGAGGCCGAGGATGGTATCGGCCACGCCTGATTACCAGAGGCAGTGCCCCACCGTTCCGAAGGAACCAGAAGGAAGAAAGACGCCGGGAAAGGACAACCCGTGCCGAGACATTATTTAGAAGGTCCATATCAAGATCCAACTCTCCAGTAAAGAAGAAGATCAAGTCAACAGTAGTCAGGTGCGATAAGAAATAGGTTTTGATATGTTAATGGGTTTTATATTAGACTGGGATGGTGGGTGGATTTTAGAACATTGTATATTACCACAATATTAATGCTTTCATGTTGATGGTATGTAAAGTTGATAACAACTAGGTATTTATGACTTTATATATTTGTGAGTACGGATTTTATTTAATGAATATTGTCTACACATGTGTCTACAATATTTAGGATCATTTAAATTCAATAGATATTTGATCTGTTAGAGCACTGCCTATGTCTGGAAACTGGATGTTTGAATTATTTATTTTTTTTAGATATTGTGGATTGAAATAATATGTTGATAAATAGAGAATTGTATATTCCCTATATTTTTGGTTACTAATTATCCGTAAAAAAAGAAGAACTTAAGTCGGTTGTACAATGACGATTGGCTCCGCAAATTTAGGTGTATTCATGACGATTAATCACCAGGGGTTTTATGCTGTCCTTATGACGTTTTTTATAGCATAACATAAATCTTTTGAGAGTACATTTGATTGGTTTTGTTAGCATGGGTATGCATGTCTTTAGTTACCATGGGATGGCTTTTGTTGCTGTGGGTACAGAAGTGATATTTATTTTATTTGACATGAATCATTTTAGATGTCGCAATTATGTGTCTTGTCCGAATTATTATTTTGAGTGTATGTGGATGTATCATCTATGTTTATATCATGTGTGAGTGTTGACGAATGTATGTGAATTCTTTATTATTTTGTACATAGTATTTTGTGAGAATGTGATGTAATATTGTTGTATGAGTGTGAATGTCTTTGTCTTTATGTGTGTTGTATTGTGAATGGATGGTGTTCATGGGGAAATGAACGGTTTAAAAGAGGGGGCAGTGTAGTGTATGTGACCCCCCCCCCCTTTTAATTTTTATGTGATGTAGTTAGGGTATATGACATTCATTATTTAATCCACAATAAGTGTTTATTAATGCTGATTCAACGACTGTAATATTTTACTGTAATTGCGTGAGCTTGAAGCGGGTTGATTTTTTTATCAAATAGAGTCAATGACTGTACTATGTTTTCATGCTTTATAGTGATTTTTAACAGGTTGATGAAGTTTGTATATTAAAGAAGTTTTATTTTGTTTTACTATGAATGTGCTGTTCGCAAAGATGTACTTAAGTTATGTTATTGTATTTCTAAATAGTTGGAATCAAGAGTAAATTGTAGTATCATTGTATGTTGGTAATGTAAACATAAGAGATAATTCGAACTGAGTTAGAGTTTTATAGGAGATTAATAAAGTGAGTCATTTGTAAATTATTACTTACTATATATTGCAAGACCATGACTACGTAAAAGTATGTGATTGCTGTTTATTACTTTTTTTATGGTTATTAATACTTTTTATCAACTAAAAAATTGATACTTAGTAACATACTACAGTAGTAGTAATTACTACAGCTGTAGTAATTAAATTGCAATTAACAAAAATTAACAGCTATTGTCTCATATCCAAAGTCGTGATTCGCATTGAGTTCACAACCTTGAGCTGGCGGGAGATTATGCACTGCTATTACCCTTTTAACAGCTGTTTAAACAGACTTTTAGGTAAATTTATTTTTTACTGTATTCCTATGCACTTTAAACGTACTTCCGACAGAGATTTTTTTCTTTCGTTTAGACTACTTACAAGGTAGTATTGATGCTTTTAGGTAAGTGAAGTAACTCCGCTAGAGTACATTGTAAAGATATATAGATATACACTTTTTTTAGGTCACCTGAGTAAACTCAGGTGACCTATTGCTATCCGTTTTCGTCCGTCGTCATCCGTCGTTCGTCGTGTGTTAACATTTGAACATTTTCAGCTTCTTCTCTGCAACAACTGAACCAATTTCAACCAAATTTGGCACAAAGCATCTATGGATAAAGGGGAACAAAAATTGTGAATTTCATGATCCCTGCTCCCCGGGGCCTGAGGGGTGGGGCCAAAACCACTAAAATTAATGCAATCTTTAAAAATCTTCTTATTAACTCCTGGACATCAAGCAGTCAAACTGTTTGCATGAGTGTAATCAGCATTGAGTCCTCTACCAAAATTGTGAAATTCATGGCCCTGGGGTCAGGGGTTCTAGTGCTAGGGCGGGGCTAAATAAGTATATAGTGAAAATGCATTATTTCTTTGGAAATCTTCTCTACTCCTGATTATTAAATAAACCAACTAAGTACATAGTTATGATAAGCAAGAGTGCCTCATTCAAAATTGTGAATTTTATGGCCCCAGGGTCGGGGGTTCTGGTGTTAGGGCGGGGCTCTATTGATTATATATAGTGAAAATACATGATTTCTTTGAAAATCTTCTTCTCTGCCCCTGGGTATTAAATATACTAACTAAGTGCATAGTTATGATGAGCATGAATGCCTCTACCAAAATTGTGAATTTTATGGCCCCAGGATCAGGGGTTCTGGTGTTAGGGCGGGGCTCTATTGATTATATAATAGTGAAAATACATGATTTCTTTGAAAATCTTCTACTCTGCCCCTGGGTATTAAATATACTAACTAAGTGCATAGTTATGATGGGCATGAGTGCCTCTACCAATATTGTAAATTTTGTGGCCCCAGGGTCAAGGGTCCTGGTGTTGGAGGGGGGGGCTCTATTGATTAAATAGTGAAAATTCATGAATTCTTTGAAAATCTTCTATTCTGCTCCTAGGTATTAAATAAACCAACTACGTGCATAATTATGATGAGCAAGAGTGCCTCATTCAAAATTGTGAATTTTATGGCCCCAGGGTCAAGGGTTCTAGTGTTAGGGCGGGGCTCTATAGATCATATATAGTAAAAATACATGAATTCTTTGAAAATCTTCTTCTCTGTTCCTAGGTATTAAATAAACTAACTTAGTGCATAGTTATGATGAGCTAGAGTGCTTTTACCAAAATTGTGAATTTTATGGTCCCAGGGTCAGGGTTTCTGGTGTTACATAGGGCAGGGCTCTATTGATTATATATTAAAAATACATGAATTCTTCAAAAATCTTCTTCTCTGCTCCTAGGAATTAAATAAACTAAGTATAAGTTATGAATAGCAAGAATGCCTCTTTTAAAATTATGAATTTTATGGCCCCAGGGTCAGGGGTTCTGGTGTTAGGGGGGCGGGGCTCAATTGATTATATAATGAAAATACATTAAATCTTTGAATTTTTTTTTCTTTGTCTCTGGGTATAAAGCAGATGAACTACCTTTATAGTTATGATGAGCAAGGGCCCTAATCTTGCAGAATTGTGAATTTCAAAGCCCCAGGGTCAGGGGTGGGGTGGGGGCTCTACTTATATGCTGAAAATTAATTAATTGTTTGAAATCTGCTCTTTTGTATTTCATTTTTTGATATTAAGGGTGCCTTTTTGAAATTTGTGCAATGTGTGGACCTAGGGTCAGGGGTTTATATCACAGGATTAGGGGCACTACTGGTTAGTTGGAATGCATTTTTGTTCCCCTACCCTGCATATGGGTATTCAGTAACCAAGCTAAGCAGTTGCTAAGTGTATTGTTATGATGATCAATGGTGCCTCTTTCAAAATTGTGAATGTCATATAGCAACTGGCTTAAAACATGAATCAAATTCAATAACTGGAAAATTGTTGCATAATGCTCAGGTGACCTATAAGGCCCGTGGGCCTCTTGTTTTTATGCACAATGTAGTGTTTTCTAAAGCACTTACGTAATTTAAATTTTTCATGGCACTTAGTTTTTTTTTTATTTATTTGTTAAATTTTTTTCTCTCTCTCTCTTACTTTTTCATTTAAATGTAGAGGTCCGTTTGCGCAGGGCCAGCGTATAATCAACATGTTTGATGGAACGCTGTATAATGTAGATGTAACTAATGGGCCTCTAGTTGTTTAAACAGGTTAATATACTTAGATAGATGTTCTTTCAAAGTAGATAATTTCAAATACGATTCTTCAGTTACTATTGATTTGCTGAACGTCATTTTGTTATCAATATATTTTCTATTTGTTAACAAAAACAAGGGACGGTCCTTGTTTAAATTATGAAGAACTTTAAGTTATGTAGCTTGTTTGTTAATCAACAAATGTTTGTAATCGATGATGCCTGAGGTAGGAATTGTAAACATTAAAATTGTCCAATCTGTGTCCAGGCCCCTTTAATGCCGCTCTACTTGAATATGTACATTGAACAGGAAATGTCTGTTTACAGATACTCTGGACAGTCCAAGCCCAGAAAAGATCGTCAGTTTACTCTCAATTTATTTCAGATTCTCAAAGGAAAAACTATTTCACAGAATTGGTTCAGTTGAGGCCAGACTGTAAAATTGCCGGACATCTGCACCCTGTAACAGTTGATAACGAAACAGCTTCCAAATTCCAACATGTATTTGGTATTCACCAGACAATTACTTATGGGATCTTTACAAAGTGTTTAGAGTAGGTGTAGGCATTAATTGTGTCGTTTATAGTGTAAACTTGACTTGTTTTGTTGTTCTCACATCTATGCCAGATTTAAAACTTGCTATGGTGAGTCATTTATTACTGCTTGCATTAAGTAAGATATATTTTCCAGTAGTGAAGAAATTAGAATAGACTTATGGACAAAATTCACTGCTTCATCCCTCCGTAACAGATATGAAGATAAAGCCTTCTGGAAAAAAAATCTAAAGAAAAGCACATTATACCCACTGACACAATTTTGGGAAAAAATGTTACTTTGGCAAGGAAACAAAAATCGTGTTTATATCGCAAGACTGCCAAATTTGTATGGTCAATGCTATTGAAATGACCATGCTTAAATTAGATGCCCCCTGAACATGAGAAGCTACATGTATTTTAAGAAATGAGCTCTATTTAACCAAACGTTTAAAACAATTTAATTTATTCTCAAAAGCCGCAAAGCCATGGGCAGTTAGATTGAAATGAAAGCGTCTGTTTGTTCAAATTATGATAGAGTGAGGCCATAATAAGATCACAGTTTTACACCGAAATATCGATAATGATAAGGCCATTTTTTTTATTAGTTGTTTTTCAAGACTCTTTTTGAAAAAATAGGTCGGGGGAAAAAAAAGACTGTGAGTTGAAAAGTGGTTGTACTAAACAGATTACGATAGAGAACTTTAGAGTACACTAGTATTAAATATTTCAAAAACTTTTACATGCAATTAAACTGCTTTTTGTATGTCATTCTACTTAAGGAATCACTGTCTAGTTTTGAGGGTATGCCAGGGCATCAACAATAGTGGGAAACATGGGATAATCTGCATAACGGGCTAAAATTATCCCATGTTTCCCACTATTGTTGATGTCCCTGGCATTCTCTCAATACTAGACAGTGATTCCTTATATTTCCATTTTTACTTGAAATAACCATCTTAAAATAAATCGAAATACCGTCTAATTGAGTAGATTTGAAATGCACAAGGCCTCATGACGTCAAATTTTACTATAAAAAAATAGTACCAAAAACACGAAACAAATTTATTGATTATTAAGTTACCGTAGTCAAATATCAACATTTATAAAATAAACAACAAAAGAATTTTAAATAATGATCAAAGTAATCTTGTTGACTTTAATTATATATGTGACCTAGATTGAAGTTGTCGGAAGCACGAACATATATAGGCACTATGTCACTTCTCCGCCGCCATATTGAATGCAATGTAGCAGTTGATGAAACGGGAGTTGATTAGTATGGTCAGGAAACAGATTTGTATGGATGTTAAAATAACAGAAGAAGTTGAGTTGCTTAAGAAGTCGGATGGTAATGACTGAGGGACGATGTCTGTATCAGATGATGAAGTACGTGCAGATCAATGTGGCAAGGTCAATTTCTCCACGTGGCTGTTACAGAAGTGGAGTTCTCGGACTCGCGAGGCCTCGGTGATAGTGGACAGCGTTGTGCTAGTGACTTGCTTTCGAGCTGAAGATAATTCATTATTTATTTTGTTTGTTAAAAAGATGTATCATATCAAATTACTAAGTAAACAATTAAACAAAACATCTTTTTTTTCTTTAGTATATTCATATGCCAGTGATGTACATGCAGGTTGACACCTGACCTTTCAGTAATAGAGAAATATACATACCACAGGGTATTACCATGGAACTAACAAGATTCACTTTTGTAGTGTTTATCATAGAGAAAACAATTGGAAATGGAAATATTTTAGTTTAACATAATTACATATTTTAAACAAAGATGTATGTTCTCCTCAGTTTATTAGTAATTTTAATTTTTGATTTGATGTGATTTATCGTTATGATCCTGATCTAATTTAACTTGGAATGGTTCACTGTTAATGTTAAAAAAATATTTACGTAATGCAATTAATTTAATTTTTGATAAATAAAATTTAGTTAATTGCAACTTACCATTATGGCAATTAATATTAAGTTTAATTCTCATTTGTAAAATTGTTAATTGAATCATATATAAATAACAGTTTTGATAGAAATTCAAAATAAAAATAAATTGAAATCCTCATCATGTTTTCTCAGTGGGCATTGCACTTCATGACCTATATACTGCATGTGTTTACCATAAACAGAAGAATGGAGGAAATTCGGATTAAGTAAAAACGATCGTTTTTTGAAGTAAGCAAGTCAAGTAGAATTGCAAAATAGATAAGATTGTGGATATTTACGAAGAATAGAAGCATACTGTATTAAAAATTTTCATTTATTGAAGACATCACATTAGATCAGAGAACAATTAATTATTCACTAAATCAGGTCAAGGCCTCACCCCAGTCGGTCACATGGACCGGTGGTACAAGATGTACAGTGAGTTTCATCTTAGAAATTTCGATTTTCTATCAATTTTGCCGGTAGGACAAATGGTTTTTGGAAACACTGCATCGATGACATGCTCCTTTCCATGGTCGTCACCATTTTTGCAGCATGTGACACATTTTTTCCCCAAAGTTTAGCTTCGTATTTTCGGCGGCAATTTCAATTGTAAAAAAAATAGCCTAACAAAAATTTTATTTTTTTTTTTCCAATTTCTCAAATTTTAAGTTGGAGATCTTGAAAAACAACTAAAAAAAATATGGCCTAATTAATTTGATATGATATTACAATACGAGTGTTTTTACATAGTATTCATGTAGAGAAATGAATTAGATTGTTGAATGTTATTATTTGAACTGGCAGTATTAGTTTTTACATGCATTGATAATCATCTGGAATACCAAGGTTCCATTAAAAGTTTAGAACAAAGACCCAACGCGTATGAATATAACCCTTTCGAAGTTATTACCTCTTTCGCAAGAAATGCTTGTTATCGCTACTCCTCCGAAACCGTAAAGTTTTTTTTAAAGTGAAACCTTTACCAATGTCTTATACTTATTAAGATGACTCTGGAATCTATTCATTGCGAGAGCATTTGGTGACCCTTTCAATGAGTTCCAGCCCCTGAAACTTTTTGAATTTTACAAATAATGAAAAAAATATTTAAACGAGAAGTTGTAGAGACATGGGACCAACTGCATAAGATTCCTTGATCTTTGACCATGAAATTTATGCAAAGGTCAAAGTTATTCCAAAAATGAGAAATTAAGCAATTTTTCTTTTAACATATACAATCTGTCTTTGCATCTTTAATATGTACTCTAAACACTATTTCAAAGATATTATACTTGTCCCTTAAGATTGACCCTATTAAAAGTTTTGGCCCCTTGTGCGAAAAACCTTGTTATTGCTACTGCTCCGAAACCGTAAACCGCAAAGACATGAAACCTTCACAAATGTCTTAAGGGACTTTTGGCACAATTTTTCTGTTCAAGTGCGAAAGAATCTTGTGACTTCTTAAATGAGTTACTGCCCTTTAATGCGTGTGTACTTACAATTAAACCTTACAACTTTAAAACTATAAGTCATAGAGACATGGGTTAATTACAGTGTGACCCTTGACCTTGTTTATAAATTGAACTTCAACGGTCAAGGTCACCTCCAAATTTTTAATTTTTTTCTTCTTTTAAGCCATTCCTGGTTTCTTTTTTATGAAATTTAATTTTAAAGAGATAGATATTACATGGAATTGAAAATCAAAGAAGGTGGAAAGACCTCTTATTGTTCTGTGAACAATAAGTCTCCTAGTTGTTTTACTATTCCATTTGATGTTTACTATAAAATAAGTGTAGAAGTTGACTTAAAATATTTTGCAAAAAAATAAGTGAAGTAGATTTTCAGGTAATTCTAGTAGCTTTATTTCATATTTGTACTATTAAGTTTTGATTAATGCAAAATTTAATTAAAAGTTACCTGATAATGACACTATTTTAGTAGTAATATATAAGACGTGTATATTTGAAACAAATGTCAATAATCAAAAAAATATATATATAACCTGATAATGCTCCAGCAATTGTCCGAGCCATCTTTTTTTTCTGTTCATTTCCTGTCCCAGAATATCCTCTAATGCTTGTTTCTGATTTGTGGCCTGAAATGGTCATGATATGACGTGCTTCAAAACCATCAAGTATATATAATGTAATTGATGTGGCTCTAAGACAGTGATTTGTATAAGTTTTACTCAGTTGAGCTTCCTCAGAAAATGTTTTATTTCTTAGAATATTTTTTCCCAACACGGAAATTTTCGTTCTAAGTTGACTCTTCTTGACTCTGTAGGAGTCTTTTAGGGCGTTGGAAGAATGCGTCACAATCCTTATTTAACAAAGACAAATATTTCGTAAAGGATTTGTATGGACAAAGTTTCCCATTAATTCTATAAATCCTTCCATCTTGGCTTTTACCATCTTGTTCCTTACCTTCATGATTCTTTGTTGCCATGTCACGCATTTCAATGTTTTTCCCATTTTCATTGATAGAAATGTCTGATTTCAAACCCAAAGACGTGCGCAGTAAAGTTAAGGCTACCCATGAAAAAATTGGTAATGAGGTCATAATGAGGTTTAATGTCATGACAGTTGCTCCTCCCTGATTAATCCTAAGAAGGAAATAGAGATCCCATTACAGCATGTGTTGCATTTTAAGCCTATTGATATCAGTTTTAAATCCTCGTGTAGGACCAAACAAATTTTGGCAGTAAGTCTGTTACATTTTGCCGCAAGATAGAAGGTTTGCAATTCCAGAATACACCGGAGTAGCAGGTGACTCTATGGCCATTCCTTTATATTTTCACGTGCTTTAAAAGCTTCAACAACAGTTTACCAACAAGCGTTTCAGACTTTGGGATGCCGGATTTCTTGGATTTATCGTCAGAAAATGTTTTCCCAATGGTATCCTCTTTTTAGGTCACCTGATTAAACTCAAGTGACCTTTTGCTATCTGTTTCGTCCGTCGTCGTACGTCGTTCGTAAACTTTTGAACATTTTTAGCTTCTTCTCTGGAACCACTGAGCCAGCATCTATGGGTAAAGGGGAACATAAATTGTGAATTTCATGGTCCCTGCCCCCCCGGGGCCTGAGAGGTGGGAGGGGTGGGGCCAAAACCATTAAAGTTATTGCAATCTTTAAAAATCTTCTTTACTCCTGGACATCAAGCAGGCAAACTGTTGGCATGAATGTAATGAGCATCGAGTCCTCTACTAAAATTGTGAAATTCACGGCCCCAGGGTCAGGGGTTCTAGTGCTAGGGTGGGGCTAAATAGGTTATATAGTGAAAATGCATTATTTCTTTGAAAATCTTCTTCTCTGCTCCTGGCTATTAAATCAACTAACTAAGTACATAGTTATGATGAGCAAGAGTCTCTCTCTTAAAATTGTGAATTTGATGGCCCCAGGGTCAGGGGTTCTGGTGTTAGGGCGGGGCTCTATTGATTATATAGTGAAACTGCATTTATTATTTGAAAATCTTCTTCTCTGCTTCTGGGTATTAAAAATAACTTACTAAGTACATCGTTATGACACATGTAAGCAAGAGTGCCTTTGCCAACATTCTGAATTTAATGACCCCAGGATCAGGGGTTCTGGTGTTAGGGCGGGGCTCTATTGATCATAAAGTGAAAATGCATTAATTCTTTGAAAATCTTCTTCTCTGCTTCTGGGTATTAAATAAACTAACTAAGTACATTATGCCAATGATCCAAGTATATAATATATTAATGATGAAGAAAGGTGCATCTAGCAAAGTTGGTTTTTTATGCCCCTTGGGTCAGAGTGGTGGTGGTGGTGGTGGGGGGGTTACATAGTCTAAAAATAAATTAATGCTTTGAAATCTGCTCTTTGGTTTTAATCAACCATTTTATGATAAAATTTGCAAAATTTTGAAATATATGGCATGTGGCCCCTGGGTCAGTGGTTCCTTTGGAGTGAGGTGCACAACTGGGTATAAAGTGGAAATGCATTTTCTCTTTGTTACACTGATCTACCTCTGGGTGTAAAGTAAATAGAGTAAGCATGCTAAGTTTATAATTATTATAAGCAGCGGTGCCTCTTTCAAAATTGTGAATTGTGAATTTCATGGCCTCTGGTTTAAAAGACGAACCAAATTTAATTGTTTGAAAGTTGTTACACAATACTCAGGTGACCTATAAGGCCCTTGGGCCTCTTCTTCTAATGTCGTGAACAGACTTCTTAAGTTACAATTCTTCTAATCATTTTCCATAAGTATTTATAAGATATATTTGTTTTATTTGTTTTTTTTTATTTTTCTTTCATTTATTTATATAGTTAACTGTTACTTTATAACAGTTTCACTGGATTTAAATGCAGGGAGGCCTGAAATGGGTTTTTACGGAGTAAAAGCGATATACAAGTCTTATTTAAATTGGTATATAGTAACATTATTGCACTGTAATGTTGTTTTACAGGTGAAGTAAAGATATTCAAATCAACAGATTCCGGAGATGCCACCAACTTGACACACTTTACTGCACGGTAAATAAACTTTATTTGAAAAGAAATTCTCCCGTGATGCTATTTATCTTCATCTCTAGTGAATGGTCAGTGTGGTGCAGTGAGGGGTTTTGGTGGAAGTTACGTGGAAGTTTCCTTTCCTCTGACAAAGTAAAATGAAAAGATTTATCCGTACAGTTTTACCAATTATGACAAGGATGTAATGGATGTTAATGACTACCAAGAAAGTCTTGAAAACATCTACGTTGAAGTTCTTACAAAATATATCAAAATCTCAAAAGCGAGTTGTTAGACAATGACAGTTTTTTTTAATACAATTGTTTACCAAATCAAATGATGCAGTTATGTAAAGCATATAATCCGAGTATTTCAAACAGGATGACAAAAAATCAGTTATGTTCATCTTAAAAATATCAATCCAAGACTAAGATAAAGTACCCAACTCTGCAATACTAACAGTTGAAGCAGCAGAGAGAGTCACACCTGAAGAGACATCCTTGTACAGGGTAAATCAACATCTTATGAAGATAAAGGATGCCAATTTAGAATTATTGAAAAATTCATGTTACAAAGCTAAATTGACAAGGTACAATATAGAAACAATTGTAAGTTGCTTTTTTGACAATCTACCAATCTTGGTGTAAAAATCATTGATTCAGTTGAAATTGAGCATTGACATAGAAGATCAAAAATATAAAAAGTACACCCCTATGACACTTTTTGTAAATTTGGACAGTCAATGGTTTTATTTTTTTTTATTTCCGCTTCCGGCGAAGCAGCATCTTCAGAAAATTTTGCTGAGAGTAAAAATTAAATCATCAGGTATCTACGTTTGAAAACACAACATTTTTTATGTTGATCATGTTTTAAGTATAGTTTGATATCGGATGCTGGATAATTACGCTGCAAATTGAACATTGAACAGTCATGGCAACATCACGCATCCATAAACTTCCGTCAAAATTTGACGAATGTCTTACAGGAGACGACATCGATAATGTCGTGAATTCCGACGACAATACTGATGCAAAGATACATTTGCAATGTGACGGTAAGATAAATAACATTACCTTCAAAGTTGAAGTTGAAAATATCAATATTTGGAAACAAAGTATCATTCTGTTCTTTGGTGAAACGAAGGCGAACTTGATAAACAACAATCGTGTGGTCAAAGTCAAGTATGACGACAAAAACTTCGTGAAATTCAGCTTTTATAATACAGGGAGTGTCAATATACAAGGAGCGACATGCTCAAGTTTCCATGATACATATTTCTCAAAGTTGGATATGTTTGTAAAAGAACAGATTAACAAAGCCCTGAGCCACGACACAGCCAATACACAAGACATTTCTAAGACGGCGAGTGACACATACATTGACAGTGAACATGAACTAGCTACATTGAACAATTCAGAAACTGAATTAAAAGCAGCATTTGAAAGCGAAACAATCAATACAGACTTCTCGCAATCCACTCCAATCAAAAAATCAGGTCAGGCTCTTAAACGACAAATAACACCTAAAGAAAAAGTACAGCAGCATAGTAAAACTATAGAAATGAAATTTAACGAAGTCCACAACATGCTATCAGTAATTGATAACACTCTCAAATCATTTGCTGAAAAACTTTCTCAACTGAACTTGGTCAAAGGCCAAATCTCGCGAATACCAGAATTGTCCCAGTCACTTTTTGTGGACCATCTAAACACGCATAAGAAAAAGCTTCATGAACAATTAGACTCTATTGACTCCAAAGTCAAACACTGCAACTCTGCTATTGATTCATTACATGTGAAGACCAATGTCCTGGATAATCAATTGAAAGAAATTATAGGGTTACAAGAAGGGCATACAGTATCACTTGAAACTCTTCAGTCACAGATCACAAACCTTCAAGACCGCATTGAACAGCTTGAAGTGTCAAAAACATCTTGGCTTGCCCCTGACTATAATGCAAACCATCTCAGTGAACATTCTGTTCCCAGGGTAAACACAAGCCCAACACGACATGAACAAGAACCACAACCAATGCAGCCAACCAACTATGATAAACCTACAGACGATTCGACTGTAAATCCTTCCCCTGAGGGTAAAACACTGTCCAACACATCAGACAAAAAATTGCCTATAACTGGTGAGGCCATGAACAGCACTACAGACTGTGACATCCTCATCCTAAGTGATTCTATACTTAGAAAAATTCAACCCAAACGATTTACACCCGAAGGAAAGACTGTAATACGATTCATAAGAGGAGGAGCAAAATTGTGTTCAGATTTCGTCAAGAAGCACAGTCACAAATTCAACCCCAAATCAGTGTTGATTCACATAGGAACGAGGGATCTCGCTAACGGCAATGTGAAAGAAGAAGATTTTAAGCACCTTTTAGAATTGTGCACATCATCATGGAGGAATTCAAAAATATTTCTGCTTCCAATACTATACAGAAAAGATATTGAAAACAGTATGGTGGATCGGGCAAACTATGAAATTCATACTGCCACTTGTCTCTATCCCAGCGTGAAAATGGTGGACCCATTTGAACCCACAGATGATATGTTCCATGACAACATCCATTTAAACTTCAAAAAAGGCCTACCGGCCATTGTGAAGCACCTGAAAGTTGCTCTAAACATCACACGGGAGAGGGGGAATAACCAACACAAGCCCGCCCCAAATTCGGGAGAAAGAACCGCAAAATATAACAAATTCAACAGACGAATGAACGCGTCCGCACGTGGCCCCACATCTCCCAGCCAACCGAACATTATGCCATGGTTTTACCCACCAATGAATCCCTGGAACCCACCTTGGTCAATCCCTCAATTCCATCGTTGACATATCATATGTCCTCTGCGCCTGTAAAATTATCTTTAATACTTACATTATTAGGGAAACTGTTTATTTTATATCAGAATACTGTTATATTATTAACTTTCATTGATCATGTTGTCTAAGATATCATACTGCTTAAGAAATGATGTTTCAATTAATACTTTTAGATTTGTAATTTTTAGTACGCTTTTAGATATGGTTTTCAACTTTGATATCAAACTGATCTATGTGCACTAGAATTTGCTTCAATCTACAGTTACTAATGTAGTTAATACTACCATTTATCCATTTTATTGTTTAGTGTAATTCATAAACCACATAATTGTATACTTTACTGATGTATTACTTAATAAGTATAATGTGGTTACTATTATACGAATATTTCTTAAATTCGTAATCTTAGAAGACATGCTTCTATGTCGATAAAATCATCTTTTTTTTTTTATATATATATATATATATATATAAATATATGTACTATAATTTCAAAATGAGTAATCCAGTATCCTTTATCTCTAATATTACACCATGAAAAAATATTCCAAACATGTTGCAAATAATTCAAATTTTTTGAAGTTGGGTATGTGGAACATAGAGGGCCTTTCAAGTGAAAAAATCCAAGACCCCCTATTTCAAGAGAAGTTGTCACAATTTCACATAGCTAGCCTAGTTGAAACCTGGTTAGGTGAAACAAATCAAGGCAGTGCATTTCCCAGTCACATTTTAGTTCACTCAAGCTCTAGAAAAAAACATAAAAAGGCAAGACGATATTCCGGTGGAATACATATTTATGCAAAACCTACAATTATAAGTGGTATTATACCAATTAACAATAGTCATCCAGATATTTTATGGATCAAACTTGATCAAAGTTTCTTTAGATTACAAAGAGATATTTATCTTGCAGTAGTTTATATATCTCCCCAATATTCTAATGGCAATGTGAATGACATTGAACAAATATATTCAGTTTTACTAAGTGACATAGTAAAATATAGTAGAAACGGTGACGTAATAGTTCAAGGTGACTTCAATGCCTACACCAATACCCAACCTGATTTTGTTATATTTGATTCTGAACGTATTAATTCAGATGATGTTCTTTATCAACCAGATAAAATTTTGTCAAGAAATAATCTTGACCACAAGCACATTAACAATAGTGGCAAAAATCTTCTGAACCTTTGTAAAGAATCGGGTTTACGAATCTTAAACGGTAGAACAACAGGTGATCTAACAGGTCGACCCACCTGTATAACCTATAATGGTTGCAGTCTAGTTGATTATTGTCTTGTATCAAAAGACTTTCTAAATTCAATTGGTTATTTTGAAGTACTAGATTTTACTTCCCTATCAAACCATTGTCCAATTAGTTGTGCAATATTCGACAGCTTCTGTTCAGAACCAAACTCAAATAACTCAAATAATTTAAAACCAGTTCCTGGAAAGTTTTTGTGGAATAATGATGCAATAGAATCCTACACTAAAAATATTCACAGCAATCTATTCCAAATTAAATTTTCAGAATTTTTGAGGGATGAATTTTCTGATAGTGATTCCATTTCAAAAGCCTTCAGCTCAATACTTGTTGAATGTGCAAAAATATCGACTAAACTTATTAAGAGAGGACCTAGGCATAAAACTCGTAAAAATAAGAAAAAACCGTGGTTCTCACAGTCATGTTCTGATCTGAGAATTACAGTAAAAAATTATGAAAAACTTGTAAACAAGAACCCTTTTAATGGAGAATATAGGAAAATGTTCTATACATACAAGGCAAAATACAGAAGATTATGTAAATTTGAGGAGCAAAATTACAGAAACACAATATGTAATGACATTAACAACAATATTAATAAAAATCCAAAGTCATTCTGGAAATTACTCAATAAATTAGATAAAATCAATACTGGACAAATTTCATCTCATGATGTTCACCCTGAGGAATTTTATCAGTTTTTTAAGAAACTTAACAAAGCTGACAACAATCACAATAATTTTCATAAAAGTATAATAGATAAATTTCATGTCTTGAAAGAAAAACTACATCATAACCATTTCCTTGAACCAGAAATTACTGTCGCTGAAATAAGGAATGCCCTTAAATCCCTGAAAAATGGAAAGAGTTCTTCTATAGATATGATATCAAATGAAATGTTAAAAAATGGGGGATCTGTAATGCTGAAACCTCTTGAAAAATTATTTAACTTTATACTTAATTCTGGTATATTCCCAAAAAGTTGGAATGAGAGCTACTTAGTTTTACTGTATAAGTCGGGTAATAGGCTCGATCCTAATAACTACCGAGGTATATCAATTACTTCAAATCTAGGAAAACTTTTCAACAGAATAATACATACTAGGCTACTTGAATTTGTAAACTCTGCATCACTGATAAGTGAAAACCAAATTGGTTTCAAGGAAAATTGTAGAACATCAGACCATTTATTCTCAATAAAAACAATAATTGACCACTACAAAAACAAAAAGGTTTATGCTGCTTTTATTGATCTTAGAAAAGCATTTGACACTGTATGGAGATTAGGTTTATTTTATAAACTTCTTGAATGTAATATTTCCCAAAAAATGTTCAATATTTTATTTTCAATGTATAGTAATACAATGAGTAGAATCAAATTTTCTGATGGATTAAGTGATGTATTCAATTCTGAGTGTGGTGTCAAACAAGGGGATGTCTTAAGCCCCACACTTTTTAATGTTTTTATTGATGGTATTGTCCATGACTTAAAAAATGGAAATTGTGATCCTGTACAAGTAAACAATATGCATGTAAATTGTCTGTTATATGCTGATGATATTGTAATCTTCTCAGAAAGCAAAAGCGGTTTACAAACCAGTCTTGATATTCTCAGTAACTATTGCTCAAATTGGAAACTCCAAGTTAATGTAGATAAATCTAAAGTTATGATATTTAATTCAAATGGCAAGCCTCAAGGAAATGAATTTAGTTTTAATGGTAATGCAATACAAATTGTACCAAGATACTGTTATTTAGGTATTATGATGAAATGTAATAGGAAGTTTAATTTAGCAACAGCTGTGCTTATTGAAAAGGCCAGAAAAGCATGTTTTAAAATGAAAAGAATTATTGGATTTGATAACCCATGTAAACTTTTAGAAAAACTCTTTGATGCTATTGTACTTCCAGTTCTTCTCTATTGTAGTGAAATATGGGGAGTGGATCTTTCATCCAAAGATATTTCAAATGTTGAAAACTTTCACTTAAAATTCATTAAAGACATCCTTGGAGTGCACTGCAAAACATCCAATGCTGGTTGTTTAGCAGAACTTAAAAGACTACCACTTTGGTCCAAAATTTCCCTCTCAAGTATCAAATATTGGAATCACCTGAAAACTTCTGATTCTTTGGCCTTTAAACTTTACCAATCCACAATTAACTGTAATTCTTGGACTAAGAAATTATTTTCTATTCTTGATAATCTTGGATTCTCTAACATTACAAAATATACAGGTTCCATCCAACACCTTTTACCAAACATTAAACAAAGAATCATAGATCAGTGCACTCAAGAGCAAACATCAAAAATCTTTGGTTCAGAAAAACTTGATCTCTTCAAGAAAGTATACTCAGGAAAAAGAAGTCCTTATGTTGATTTACTCAAAAAAAGATCTGAGAGATCCTCTCTTAGTAAAATTAGACTAAGCGCACATAAACTTGCAATAGAAAGTGGTAGATATATTTCCACATCAAGAAATGAAAGATATTGTAATGTTTGTAATACTGGTAGATATACTGGTGTGATTGAGGATGAAATACATTTTCTTTTTCACTGTAATTCTTACTCTAAGCTAAGAAACGCATTCTTTAGTAATATTTATAACATAACAAAGAAAAATATTAATCTTAGCAATGAGAAATATATGCTACAATTATGTATAAACAGTAATATACAAAAAGTCTTGAAAGTTACTGTTAAATATATCAGAGACTGTTTTGATCTTAGAAGTCAATTACTTGACAATTCTTGAAAAAATATGTAAACATTATTTAATGTTGTTCAGTGGGCCTTTGCCAATTATTGTAATTGTGTTTGTGCCAATAAAGTATTTGTATTTGTATTTGTATTTTTAACATTGTACAACAATACAGGTTGGAGTCAATTCAATAAAGTTTGACTCTAACTGATTTGAAATAAATCTAAAATTGCACAGATTCTTAATTTGTTTCTTGTTGTTAAAGAAAGTGCTGTTATGCAGTTTTGGACAGTGGTGGGGATAAGTGGAATGTTAAAGTTACACATAAGAGATGCATGAGTTTTAGCACATTTTGAAAGTTGTTTCTGGTTAATAATGAGAAACTGATCATGGTTTCACCTTCAGAAGATTTGATTTTTTCTTTGTGCATAAAATTGTCATAAGATTCATCATCGGAAATATGTTCTTTAGAACAAAAAGGTACCTTTTTTTAGCTCTACTGGTCAGAGACCAGAAGAGATTATGCGATAGTAATGCGTCCGGCGTCCGTCCGTCTGTCTGTCTGTAAACAATTTTTCAAAATGCTACTCCTCCTACAGTTTTGATCTGATTTCAATATAATTTGGCATATAAGTAGACTACACTAAGATACATAACTCTGTATATCGGTTTTCAATTTCGATGAGCGGAGTTGCCGTGGTTACTAAAAATAGAAATTTCTGTGAAATTCTTTCAAAATGCTACTCCTCTTACAGTTTTGGCCTGATTTCAATTAAACTTGGCACACAAGTAGACTACACTTAGATACACAATTCTCTATGTCGGATTTTGATTTCGATGAATGGTGTTTCCATGGTTACTAAAAATAGAAATTTCTGTGAATTCTTTCAAAATGCTACGTCTCCTACAGTTTTAGACTAATTTCAATATAACTTGGCACACATGTAGATTACACTAAGATACACAATTCTGTATATCGGTTTTTGATTTTGACTGTTGCTGTGGTTATAAAAATAGAAAATTCTGTAATTTTTTTAATGCTGACTCCTACAGTTTTAAACTGATTTAAATGTAAGTTGGCACACAAGTATACTACACTAAGATATACAATTCTATGTATTGGTTTTTGACTTCGATGAACATTATTGCCTTGATTACTAAAAATAGAAATTTCTGTTTCATACTCTAAAAATAGCACTCAAATACAGTTTTAGTCTGATTATAATATTATGTGGCATGTAAGTAGTATACACTAAGAACATAAAGAGACTTAATCAAGGATCATTATTCAATATTTTGTTGCTGTAAAGTTTCAGTTCCCAACTGCTTTAGTATTTTTCTCTTCCTTTGCTCTAAGTACAAACCAGTAGAGCTTCAGTTTCGACAGAGACTTCTGGTTACTTGGTAAACTCCAAAATTAATATTTCTCAAATCTTCAATGGTGTTGAATTGCTTTCAACTACCCATTGCACCTTGTTTATTAAGAGTGAAGGATTCGCTTCTTCTGTTGTATGTTGTTTGGTTCCTTTTATCAGATAGCATGGCATCTTAAATTGAGAAGTCAACCAAAACAATCTGTCAGCTATGAGGAGATCTCTAATCTCTAGCAGATCCATTCATTTTGAAGAAATGTTTGGTGATGGATGCATCAATATTTTTGTTGTCTGCAAAGTATGGTCATTCATTTAATTTACCATCTGTACCGACAGCCATCATACGATTTACTGACGGTCTATCCTTGTATGTACTATAGGAACGTCTTCGGGACTGGTGGTTTTTTGAACATAAATAAAGGTTCCGTTAAGGACAACCACTGCTTGGTTCAATTCTACTGAGAATAATTTGGCAGCTATTTAGGTTCAAGCCTAGTATTCCTACAGTCAGACGGCCCGGTAGTCCGACATTTTGACCATCACCAATATTTTTAAGAGTTAAAATTAATCCTATCAAACATCATTTCGAGGAAATTACGAGAAACCAACAGGGCCCGATTTATAAATAAATCAAAGAGTTTCTGACAAAAGCTTTTAAAGCGTGAACTGAAAATCTTGTTTAATGCAGTAACAAACTGCAAAGAAATACTGGTCAAGAGTTCTCCGTCCTGGATATATTGATCTTTGAGACGAACTATCCTTCTCTGAAGCTCTTTACTTCCTCCGAGATGCAGGTAGGGGCCCCCGCGTGCTGCAGCCCTCTCCTCCAGCCTCTGCAAAACTTTGGCACCTTTTAATTTGCGGATGGATATCCACAATGATAGATGCTTGGTGCCAACACTGTTGTTACATTTATGATGGAATTCTATCATTAAAAAAAGATGTATGTGGAACACTTATGCTGTTATCCACTCTCCAAAAAATATAATCTATGTCTGTCCAAAATGGTCCAATCGTACCTCAAACAGATCTTGACCTTGACATTCTAATCATAAAGCTGTATTCCAGATTTAATTATAATGTATTGCAACGTTTGCGAACAAAATGGACGGAAACTGATGGTTGACCGACAGACATACCAACCGACAGCAGCGAAGCAATATGTCCTTCCTTCGAAGGACGGGAGGGCATATATATATATACATGTAACAACTTGTGTCTAATATTGAAACCACACTTTATCAGACCATTTATAAACATATATTGATCAGAGAATTAAGATCCAAATTTGGTATTCTAATCAACTTGCTTGTAAAAGCGTTAATTGTATCATACCTGATATAAATCGAATAGTTTATTTACTGGGGCAATACGTTGGTTCAACATCACTTTTAGTTTAAATTGTTTGTATTAGTTCATTTCCGTTGTCTTGCCTTCAACCAGATTGTTCCTCCTTGAGTCATTATCTCGATTGAACACATTCCACATTTGTGGCGGGAAAGTCACATCCAAGTAGGAGTCTTAAAAGCCTTTGGTGCTATGTATGCTGCTCTAGGCGAGTCTAGGGAAGCCCTTGGTGCTCTGTGAATGCTGTTGGATACTCCAAGGAGGACCTTGGTGCTACATTGCAATGGATGCTGCAGCCGAGTCGAAGGAAGCTGTTGGATGTTACATTAGAATCTGTAGGCGACTGTAAGAAGCCCTTGGAGCTACATAAGATGCTGTGTGCCAGTCGAAGGATGCCCTTGGTGCTACAATGGATGCTGTAGTCCACTCGAAGAAGAACTTGGTGATATTTTAGATGCTGTAGTCCACTCGAAGAAGAACTAAGTGATACATAAGATGCTGTAGGCCAGTCGAAGGAGGACCTTGGTGTTACATTTGGTGCTGTAGGAGGGTCAGAAAAAGCCATTGACTTAATATCTGAATCTTGGGACCAATGATGTCACCATGTCATCCATGTTTTTAGTTCTACTGGTCAAAGACCAGAGGAGATTCTGCGATAGTCATGCATCCGTCGTCCGTTTCTTTGTCTGTCTGTAACAATTTTTTCGAAATGCTACTCCTACAGTAGATTACACTAATTATTCGGTTTTGATTTCGATGAATGGTGTTGCCGTGGTTACTTACAATAGAATTTCTTATCGGTGGCATTCAAATTACTACTGGAATTAGAGTATTGTGAATACGTCTGTGAGAAGTGATATGGATTGGTCCCTGTCTCAAGGTTTTGATGATAGAAAAGGTGTATGGCTGACACTTCTACAAAGGGTGCAAGTTATTGGTTTCACATATTATTATAAGATATAACAGAACAGTGTGTGGGTACGGACTGGCCAGTCAACAGGTATGTCTTGGTACTTGAGGTACACTGCTGCCCTAGCATTAAACTGTTTCTGATAATCGTTAGAAGCTAAATCGTCGTATCGGTTAGCCATGTCTACAATGTCCTTGTCGACGTCAAGGAACTGTTTCATACATTGTGTTTTCATATATGCCAAAGGAATAAACTCAGAGATTGTTAAGGTTTTATTTAATCGGGTCTTTTTAGGTCACCTGAATCCTTTTTAAGTATTTAATAGAGTAAATAAAATGTTTATTCAAACTTCTAACACATTTTAAGATAAAAGAAATGCATAGTTTATTTATTTATTATTGAAATATTTAAATATAATTAAATTCAACATCATTTTGGAGGTCCATGTTTGCTCTGCTCCTATTTGTGTATTGTTTTGTGGACTTTGATATTGAAGTCTGTTCGTTACCTCCATATCCTTCACTGTAACGTTAATAAAATTATTCCATTGTTCACGGGTTTTGTGAAATACTTGACGTCGATTCTAGATTATCTTTTTTTTCCAAAGAAAGGGTGTCAACTCATCTGTCCATTGTTTTTGTACATGTGGTTCATCTGTATGTATTTACAAAAAACAAAGGTTTTAATACTATAGAGCCGGTCGAGATGATGAATTCTGAGCCAGAACCATGGTATTCAATAATTTATAGATTTAATTTCATGATAAGTAATCATATTTTAAGAAATTTTCAAAATATTTTCTGCAATGTGTTATTTATTAATTATGGGAAAGGGCATGTTGCTGAAAATTCTAGTGAGGCAGTTGCCTCATTGCCACAATGGAAGCTATACGCTACACCATTTTTCCTTCCAATTTGTCTTTCTGTCGACATCTCTTTGTAGCCATGCCCGTCTGTTCATATGACCCAATATCAGATGTACGTTTTCTTTTTTTATAAAATCTTTAAAAAGTGATTCAAAGGTTTGCCTTGATTTCTAACATTTAAGATAGGTTCACTGGAAAGCCGCCAGTAATACCCAAATTATCATTCAAACTTGAACACAGTTTCACCGCCAAAATATGACTAAAATATTGCCGATCCTGCTATAAAAGATAACATTCAATCAATCTCCTGGTATCTCTTTTTGATTGGTCTGGTATTTTCGTCCATGGTTTTGTGTTTTATCTCTCCCTTATAATTTTCGACCCAAAACACTCATCCTAGCTGCATGCCTTTTTATTTCTAATTCTACAGGACAGTCATTAAATTTACAATGTGCTTTACAGTTAAAGGTTTGTCGCATTCCTTGAGTCTTATTTATGAACTACTGATTTTATGAAAATCTTGCATGGAAACAATGATCGTAGGACTCCTTTTCTTGGCAAAAAATACTACCATTGCCCCCTTCTAAAACGTCTACCATTACGAACTCTTTTCAAATGATCTGCTTCTTCAACTGAAAGAAGAAACATATTCAGATGGAACATCAGCAGTAGAACATTTTGGTATTTATTTTTGCATTGCAGTGCAGTGCAGTATTTCTTCGATCATTGATCGGTGTAAAGGTATTTGCTTCTTTGATACACTGTACAAAGGGTATTGTTTCTTGTTTTCTTTTTGGGGGATTTTGTCGGTAATTCTTTCTGGTGGAGCAATTAAGCTCCCCAAACTTCGTTTAGTTGAGTTAAAAATATATCAGATATTATATATCGAATGTCAAGCACAATTAAGCGTTACAATCTATTTGTGCGAATGGATCAAATTTCCAATTGCATTTGCGTTAAAAAATGCAGTATATTTTCATATTTATAACTGTTCTAAGCAGATATCCGATTTATAGTTTCAAAAGTGGTAATCACCCTTACCTGTCTGTGAAGTTAATTTTAACCACTCTGATTTTTCAGTGCCATAATTATGTGACAAGTATTGAAGAGATAAAATAGATAGAAAATTACATTTAGGCCTGAAATGAAGATTTGAAGTGATGATTATAAAATGTATCGGTACATGTACTTACTCAGCAAGCAGCCTGGATTGTTCCCTGTAATGTTCTGCTGCTTCTTTGTTCTATAACTATATTTTTTTCTGTTTCAATATTTTAAATTTTTCTCTTAATGACAATTTATGTAAATTGTAGTCCTCATTGTGGTCCTATCCTACCACGGGGGTCATGATTTGAACAATTTTTAATCTATAGTATCATAAAGCTTCCACTAAGTTTCAACTTTTTGGCACAGTGATTCTGGAGATTTTTTCAAGACCTCACCCTATTTTTGTTTGGTTTTTAGCTCACCTGAGCCGAAGGCTCAAGTGAGCTTTTCTGATCAAAATTTGTCCGTTGTCTGTCGTTGTCGTTGTTGTCGTCGTAAACGTTTCACATTTTCATCTTCTTCTCAAGAATCACTGGGCCAATTTGAACCAAACTTGGTACAAAGTATCCTTGGGTGAAGGGGATTCAAGTTTGTTCAAATGAAGGGCCAGGCCCTTTTCCAAGGGGAGATAATTATGAATTAGAGAAAAATTAATGGCGTTTTTAAAAAAACATCTGCTAAAGAACCACTGGGCCAGGAAAGATGAAACTCATGCGGAATCATCCTCAGGTAGTGTAGATTCAAGTTTGTTCAAATCATGACCCCTGGGGGTAGGGTGGGGCCAAAATGGCCGATCAAAGTTTTACATAGAAATATATAGAAAAAATCTTTAAAAACTCTTCTCAAGAACCACTGGGCCAGGAAAGATGAAACTCATTTGGGATCATCCTCAGGTAGTGTAGATTTAAGTTTGTTCAAATCATGACCCCCGGGGGTAGGGTGGGGCCAAAATGACCGATCAAAGTTTTACATAGGAATATATAGGGAAAATCTTTAAAATTTTTTTTCTAAAGAACCTTTGGGTTAGGAAAGATGAAACTCATGTGGAATCATCCTCAGGTAGTGTAGATTCAAGTTTGTTCAAATCATGACCCCGGGGGACGGGTTGGGCCAAAATGGCCGAACAAAGTTTTACATAGGAACATATAGGGAAACCTTTTAAAATCTTCTTTTCAAGTACTTCAAAGCCAGGCTTCGTTATATTTATAGGGAATCATCCTCAGGTAGTGTAGATTCACGTTTGTTCAAATCATGACCCCCTGGGGGTTGTAAAATTTAAGCCCCCCCCTCCAGTTTACTTTCAGTTCTGATCTGATCTTTGTTTTTTCCTAGACAATTGTTCAGGTGAGTGATGTGGCCCCTGGGCCTCTTGTTTATTTAGCCTTTAATTTTCATAATTTGAATACCCCTTTTCCGAAAAACTGTTTGTACCAAATTTGCTTAAAATTTGACTAGTGGTTCTTGTGAAGAAATTGTCAATGTGAAGTTTACAGGCTGACAGACAGACAGATAGATGGACTGATAGACTAACAAATTGTGATCAGAGAAGCTCAGTTGAGGCTGGGCCAGTTAAATTTCAATTTTATGTTATAACTTGTGATAAATCATCACACATAAATGAATAATTCTTAATTACTTAAGATTTTTTTTAATTAAATGATATAAAAAGTAACTCAATCAAGAATTTTTTTTTCTATGATTTCATTTGATATTTTTAATTAAAGAGGATGTTTGAATTCTTATTTTTTCCATTCATTACCTGATTTATCTGGAACAAGAGTGGTTTAATGCAGTGGGTTTTAATGGCACAGTGAGTGTGTTATTGCTGCATTTGTAAATAAAGTTTCAAGAAATATGGATTAAAAAGAAAGCCAAACATACTCTTTTAACTGTCCCTTTTATAGAAGCTCGTCCTTTTTCCATTGCCTTGGTAGTTGAGATTTTCTTCCAAGGGAGGGCTTGTGAATTTGTCTTTTACTTTCTTGGTAATCTTGTCAACAGCAACATCAGACAGCTGAATATATACAAGAATATGCTTACAGTTACATACATGATATATTGACTATACTTTTTATGGTGTTTTATAGTTGCAAATAAAGTTAAAAACCTCAGGGGCCATGTATTTCACAACTTCAGTTTTCAGAAAGTACATGGACATTTTGGGACCAAGAATTTTTTGTTCATTGAGTAAGAAATCTTTCCTTATACATTGAGCGGCCAATTACTGCACCCGACAAAATACTTACACAGAGAAACAAACATGAAAAAAATTACATATGGAGCGGCCAATTACGCACCCGACAAAACACTCACACAGCTTTCATCAAAATTTCATTAAAACTTTAATCAAATTTAATTGTTTGAAAGTCGTTACACAATACTCACGTGACCTAAAAGGCCAATAACATTTTCCCGATTTGCCCTGTGTTTCTTGTCATAGTCTACAACCTCTCCTTGTCGTCTGTGATTGAATAGTATTATTTGTGTCAATAGGACCGCACATTGATGGTACGATGCATCTTTGTTTATTTTTTCTTCTGTTAGGCTGCCCTATGCTATTTTAAATTCTTTCTTCAGGAGGATAACATCATTTCTATATTTCTGTTCATCTCTCTCACAGTTTTGTAGACATGAATTTTTTTGTAAACAACGCAAAATTCTTTCTCTGCACAAGCTATTGTAGGCAAGCCTTTAGAAAAAAAAGAACAACTTTGGCTCTTATTTAAACTGCATTTCGTGCAGACCGTTTAAGGCTGTGGAACAGAAATGTTAGTTACGGTGGATCCTTACAGGAGAACGTGCAGTGTTTCACCTAATGAAAAATATCTTCTTTTCCATCGGAATCATCAATAGCTTGTGTTGGGCTTAAGGATTGCAGGGTCGGATTAGATGTGATCAACCATATCTGCTTACCGTTCACCATCCCAACAAATTTACAATCCAGCTGGCAAAATTTTGGCGCATCTTACACGTTGTGTGGGAATATGTGTTCACTTCTATGTTAAGGTTATGCACAGTACCGTTACTAATTCTTCATTTCTTAACCTGAACGTAAAGTCGATATAACCAACAGATGGTTTTTCTTTGACTGTAATGTCTTCATACCCCATTACTGGTTCCAGATTTTTCACATCTTTGATTGTAGGATTTACTGCTGTTGATACCTTAAATTTTTCGTCCACATTCTCAGTGTTAGATTGTTCTATTTATAAGATTTCCCGGGCTCCAAGAGAGAGATATCTGCTCTTCACACACAGTTAGCACGATGGCTTCACACTGTTTTCCGCTTTTATGCATTCACGTTTCCTTGACGATTTTCATTTAGTATTTATTCAAGGAATAACTTATTTTATTGATTTTCTCATGTGATATTGATTGGCTAGCGTGATGATTTGCATGATTTGAAGACAATAATAAATCAACTTAATGAATTTGAGAAATTAAAGACCGAGAACAAAAAAAACTACTCGTCCAGCATTCTTGTAAAAACAATTTCGGAGTAGGAGATGCTGGAAAGTTACAGCTTGAAAGCGTCCGTCGAGTTGGGAAATTCAGTAAAGCAAGACCACGTCCAATTCTGAACTTCCATGATATCAAGATCGTTCGGAAATCGAGTTACAATCTAAAGGATACGGATTACAGCAAAGGGGAGCAATTGCCTGGGGAGTATTGCAGATAAAATACTTGTATGCAGAATTTCATTCCCTACCAAGTCATATGCCTGCAAACTGGACAGATATTAGAATTGGGCTCTGTATACCTTGGTCTCAGTTTCCTCAGGCCCAGCTGTCTCATATAGATTGAACAAATTTTTCTTCAACTTTACTTAAGCAATTAACGATCCTGGGTGTATTCCGTCCGCCAAAAGGAAATTTAGCGAATTCCCTAAATTTTGATGTTTTTTCCTGATTTTGTTTTTGAGGTTTTATGGAGATCTACAGCAAATTCTGGTGAATGGGTTGTCAAATTATTTCAGATATTGTTGATTCAGCTAGTTCCTTGTCTTTATGTTAAAAAGAAATGCAAGAATGGTATATTTTATAGATTTGTATTGAAGTGAAAACCTGTGCATTCAACAACAGACCATCAACTTCAACCCAGTACCAAGTGTCTATGTTAATATTAACTAGAACTGACCAAACAGGACAAAATACCCCCTGCTGAGTTTTCCAGAGGTGATAAATCATGAATACTTTATGGATCTAAGAGAAGAGAGAAATGCTAAAACATTTTTAGAGCAAATGTAATTGCTCATTATATTTTTCATAAATGAAACAAAGGCACAGCCTAATAAAAACTAGAGGTACTGTGAGCGATGAGCTCACTAAATGATACCCCCCGCCTCCCATATGGTTATAACTGGTGAAAAAGTCCATGTTTTCCTGTGGCCGGGAAACCCAAAATATGTGTCGGATCAAAAAGTAAAATAGGAGGTGCACAATGGCAATATGTAATAAAGATTCTGTGAAAGTTGCATCAAATTTCATTCAGTGGTATGAGAGGAATTGGGTACCCCAAAACGTAACAGACGGACGGAATTAACGATTACTATATACCCTCCCGCTTTTCAAGCGGGGGGTATAATAAAATAGACTAAAAAAAGACCAGACTTGAATTATGAACTTTTTCCGCCTCAGGTCATAAGCAATGTTTGTGTGAAGTAGTAGATTAAATTTTTTCCATAATAAAGATTTGTACCAAACATGAATTATACAATTTTTCTTCCAGTGACCTTGAATTTCCCCGAATTACCTTGGGTCAAGGTCATGACACACCCTAAGGTCAAGAGCAATCTTTATGTAAAATAGGACCCTACTAAGTTTATCCATAAGAAAAGAAATGAACCGGACACAAATTATTAAATTTTTCTTCAAGTGACTTGAACTTCCCCAAATGACCTTGGTTCAAGGACATGACACACCCTTAGGTCATGGGCAATTTTTGTGTGAAAAGAGAACCTACCAAGTTTATCCATAAGAAAGATATGGATTTGACCCCAATTAAGAAATTTCTCTTTCAGTGATCTTGAATTTCCCCGAATTACCTTGGGTCAAGGTCATGACACACCCTTAAGTCATGAGCAATCTTTGTGTGAAAAGAGAACCTACCAAGTTTATCCATAAGAAAGATATGGACCTGACCCCAATTAAAAAAAAAATTCTTCCAGTGACCTTGAATTTCCCCAAATTACCTTGGGTCAGGGTCATGACACACCCTTAAGTCATGAGCAATCTTTGTGTGAAAAGAGAACGTACCAAGTTTATCCATAAGAAAGATATGGACCTGACCCCAATTAAGAAATTTTTCTTCCAGTGACCTTGAATTTCCCCGAATTACCTTGGGTCAAGGTCATGACACACCCTTAGGTCATGAGCAAACTTTATATGAAATAAGAAACTACCAAGTTTTACTTTATCCATAAGAAAGATATGGACCGCACACAAATTATGAAATTTTCTTTTAGTGACCTGAACTTCCCCAAATGACCTTGGGGCAAGGTCACGACACACTCTAAGGTCATGAGCAATCTTTTTGTGGGTAAATAGATTCTAATGTTCCTCGGTAAGAAAGATATGGACTGGACATATTTGCGCAGACAGGCAGACAGACGAACAAGGTGATTCCTATATACCCTCTCAAACTTTGTTGGGGGGGTGTGTAATTAATATTCATATCTACCTGTTAACCTGTCTACCTGCTTGCCTATATATATTATTAACAAGAAACATATATTGACACAAGCGACCGCAAACCAATTAATTATTCCATTGATAAAGTAATTAGAAAATGAAATTTGCGTGACCTGTTTTTAAAAATTTCTTATATTGATCTATTTAAATATCCTCGTGACATGAAACACTTGAATGCGACATTGCCGAATCTCTTCATGCATAATGCATGTACAATATTATATATGTATAAGCAAACGGTCCATAGACCTCCTGGCGGCCGGTAATTAAAAACTTAATAAATTTGAAGATATGTAGATGTTAAAGATATGTATGCTGTGTTAAACAGTATTTTTGCACAGGTGAAACCAACAAAAATTTCTGGAGTATGATAAGCTACCAAAATTGAAGCATTCTTGCAAATTCGACGAAATTTTATTTGGTATTAACAAAGTTCTGGTCAGGAAAAATACACGATTATCTCTTGCATATTTATAAAGGACTGACGTTTATCCTGGATCTGCGCATGTGCGCGGGAAAAGCATCGCGAGAATCATCAGGTCGAGGAAAATATTTTTTGTGACGTCTGTTCAATGAGGGACACAAATAGACCAATGAGTTGCATTTAATGCATTTATGGGTTACTACATAAAATACTACATGTATTTTTCAAAAAGGCTAGTTTTTTAAATCGCTCTCAGAAAGACTTGATGCATTATGTACATTATTATCTACTAATCCCATGCTCATATTTACATACAAATGATTAACAATGATGAAGTTTTTCCCACTCCATTGTACAGGTCCGTTTGTTTAGAGTTTCCGCGTGCTGTACTGCTAGTAGGCATTTTCGGTTGGGTGAACATTTACGGATTTTGATGACGTTGAATTCTACACTAAATGGGGTATTGAAATAACAATTTGTAATCTTTCTTTTCATATGAAGGACAATTTGTAACTACGTACTTGACAATAACAATAGAAAATTCATTTTGCAAGGGTTTCTTTGTCAAAAAGCTCTTTAACAAAAAAAATTGTAGCCTTCTTGTTCTTAAAAACTAGTCCTATTTACATATTAGCTCAGCAAAGAAGCCACTTCTGATGGCTTTAAAATAATGTTAGGAGAAGGGTACGAAATGTTCATTTTTAAAATCTTCTAACAAATATACAGAATTCAAAGATTCTTTGATGCAATTCATCGATAAAATTTCTATCAATAAAATTTTAAAATTTTAAAAATTTAAAATAGTTAATGACATTTTAAAAGGATAAAAAATACAAAAGTTTTTGCATCATCCACGTGAATTATTTTTCTGAAGACTGAAGATGGCCAAGCCAAAAAAGTGTTTCATATATTTCTTCTCTATTTTTTGATTTCCAGTAATCATAATGGTTTTGTGTAAGAGATGGAGGCACGCTTGTCATCACAGGGAAGACCCTTTTCTATGCATTTGTAATGGTCCTCTGTCATTTCCATGAATGTGATGATTAACTAAAATAAAATCCGATGGTCATAAAAATTTTTAATTTCCGTAGTTTTCAAGCAATTCAAGGTATAAAAAGAACCACAAAAAATTTTGCGCAGACATTGGAAATCACAATATGTCTGGCGTTGTATCAAAATCAGACTATCCCGTGAGATTGACTACAATCAAAACATCAACGACTCAGTTCTTGCAGTTATTAGAATCTAGAATGACTTTACCAGACGTACATTTGTATCGATTCCCACCAGACTAGGAGGATTATCATTCAAAAAGTCTATGCAACGGGATTCATTGTGGCCAACCTGAGGAAGAAGTGTTACCGAATGTCGAAAGAAAATCGATTCGAGAGACTGAACCTACTTGACAAGCTGACCAGCAAGACCAGCAGTACAAACTTTGTTGCCAAGTATGACCAGTGGCTTAGAAAGAACAGTCGTGGAGGCCTAGTGAGACCAGCCGATAAATTCTACCTTCTGGTGCGTGAACTGGAAATCTCCACCAGAAAGATTGTTGATTTCAATGACATTCATTGCGAGACATTGAACACCTGCAAGATGAAGGAACACATGATGGATTCTTTCATGGTGAATCATTATCTGAAGGAACTGTTCCACGATTGTGTAAACAAGTACCTCTCAGCACTCTTGGAGGATATCGTGAGTGTATTTGTGATTGTTCGTGGGTATGCAGTGGCACGTGTGCTCCGCAAAAAACTTAGTGTGAAACAAGCCAAGCAGCCAGCCAAGCAGAGTGGCAGTCTGCGTCAGGTCCTAAAGCAGTGCAGTACAAACTTGTGATTAACTGTTCAGACTTGGGCACGAACAAGCTGGTTTCAGACAATACAAAAGCACAGAGGACCAAACTACACATCTCTCACAAGTAATTGAAGACTCTTTCCAATCTAAGAAAGTAACGTTAGCTGTCTTTGTAGATCTACAAAGAGCATTTGACAAAGTCTGGAAAGATGGCCTTCTTGTAAAACTCCAAAGATTCGGCGTAAACGGAAGGATGTACAAATGGACCAACTCTTATTTGAAAAACAGAAGAGCCAGGGTGATGGTAGATGGAAAATTGGGAAAGAAAATTCTTCTTAAGCAAGGAGTTCCCCAAGGAGGAGTACTGCCACCCACTCTATTCATATTATTTATGAATGACATTGTATCTGAAATGCCAAACGGAGTAAACATAGCACTATATGCGGACGATCTAGTACTATGGTGCTCCGAGGAATACACAACCACAGCAAAATACAGAATACAAAAAGCGTTAGACAAAGTAGAGACATGGGCAAGAGAATGGTGTGTTACCATCAACAGAGAAAAAACAACAGGAACTCTCTTCACACTATCACGTAAACCTCAAATCATCACTCTTACCGTGGACGATACTCAAATCAAAATGGAAGAACAGCAAACATACCTTGGGATAACTTTTGATAAAAGAATGACATGGAAACAGCACATAATGTCAGCAGAAGCAAAAGCTAGGAGAAAACTTAACATCATGAGAAAACTGGCAGGCACAAGCTGGGGTGCAAATGAAATGGTATTGAAAACTGTCTACCAAGGAAACGTCAGACCACATCTTGAGTATGGATCTAGTGCCTGGTTAACAGCATCCAAGAGTCACCTACAGACACTAGACAAAGTCCAAAACCAGGCATTACGTATCATCACAGGAGGCATGAAATCAACACCAATTGCAAGCATTGAAGAAATTACCAACATACCACCTTTAAATAAGAGAAGAGAGTGTAAAGCTATGATACAGGCCACCAAGTATCAATGCCTTCAGGACCATCCAATGAGCCAGAGAATGAAACAACTATCCTCTGGTAGACTCAAAAGATCTAGTTTTGCATATGAGACTCGGGCACTACAGCGAAAACATCAGGACGTTCTGCCAAAACTAGTTAAACCAATAGAGATCACACTTCCAGCTAGCCCCTGTGCAGAGAAAACAGGAAATGTCACCATCCACACCTCAGTCCCACAAATCACTGCTAAAAAACGAACAATCAGATTTGGTCAAAAAAACGTTCACAATCAGTATGATAGAAGAACTGTATCCCTCAACATCCTGGATCAGAGTTTATACAGACGGATCAGCCAGAAATGCAATAACAGAAGGAGGAGCGGGCATCTACATCGAATACCCTAACGGAAAAAAACAGTCAGAGGCAATACCAACAGGCCTTCATTGTTCAAACTACAAAGCCGAAGAAGAAGCCATCACCCATGCAGTACGCTCCATCAGAGACAAGGCCAACAAAACAAGAAGTGTAGTATTCCTGACAGATGCCCTATCTGTACTGCAAGCCATTAACAACGGCAAACTTCCCGAACTTGAACAAGATCTACAAAACATCGAATGCCTCCAAACAGCATTACAATGGATACCATCTCACTGCGGAATCAAGGGAAACGAAAATGCTGATCTGCTAGCAAAGGAGGGAGCCAAACAACAGAAATATGAAAAACAAGTAAGCTTCTCAGAGATGAAAACCATCATCACTTCACTATACAGAACCCCTCAACAACAAGACAGCTATCATCAACTAGCTAGACTTGAGCAGACGACCATCTTTAGACTTAATACAGGAAACAACAGACTCAACCAACATCTGCATAGAGTCATGAAAGTCATACCATCACCGATGTGTCCATGTGGAGAAGCTGAGCAGAATACAGAACACCTCTTACAACACTGCAGAATACACCAGGCACTGCGAAACAACACATGGCCAACACCAACAACGCTACAAGAGAAGCTTTATGGACCAGTGGAAGCCCTACAGAAAACCACCAGATTTGTAGAGGAGACTGGGACTCAAGTGTGAATCAGGCGAACGAAAAGAAGAAGAACTGTTCAGACATTCATTGTTGATGTATTATATTCTAGTGCTTGAGTAATTTAATAGGTGTATTCTAGATGCCTTATGATTAGTGCCAAGTACTGTGTACATGATTTTTTAATTTATTCATTATGCAATTCTGTTAATCTGAAGTACAAGTATTTGGTATATACTTTCCCTTTCCTTATCCTGGATATAGTGATCAATGCCAAAGAGCCATGTATGTGGATATCTATTATGTTGTATTGTACCGATGAAATTAATATATTCCTTATCTGTTTACATCTCAGCTATGCTGATAATTGCCTTTACAAAAGACTTTATTTGTTGTGTTATTCAACTATGATATTTAAACCTTGTCAAAAACCTTTATTTATATTTTAACTGTCAATGACTTATGTCTGTGAAAATTAATTTTGTTGTTTTTTTTTCATCTTATAAAATCGACCTAGTCTGAATCTGTTCACTTTCTTGAAACAATGTATATTGAATAATAAAATTAATAAACCGTCATAGAATATTCAGTTTTATAGCAATGGAGTATTACCAACTCAGTTAGGAGAAAATCAAGGTTGCTGTGTTGACTTCTCAGCACAAAAAGAAATAATTCTAAGATTCTCTCAAATCTAAGCTTGAACGGAGTAACTAATGCACAAGCATTACAAGGATTTTATAAGCACATTATCTTTCAAAAATTGAGGTCCTTGATTAGCAATGTTTTGAAAACTGCATGAGTGCATATTTATCATATGGCAGTAAATTTCTTGAATCCCATATTGCATAAAGTGCACGTGCACTGAAGGAAGCTCTTCATTATTTAGACCCTAAGGAAACCATCAGTAATGACCATTAACTGAGAACAGACTTGAGTCAAAATTTCAAACCAATGTAACATTTGATAAAGTTTTTTTAACAACTCAATTTACATCATATGTTTGATTTTAAACATTAAATGAATAAACACCGTACAAATTTTTAAGCAGCATATATATTGATTAATATTTTTACTTAACTTTGTTCTCATTTTAAGGTCTATTGTTTGAAATTTAACGGTATAAAGCTCCCTTAAAGTAGCAGTCGTAACACTGAAAGTGCATGAATATCAGTCTGTACAATATCTTATATGCAGTATCTGAATTTCTATCCTTGCAGTTCATTACTTCAAGAAAGGAGACCATTGTTCATTTCATACACTTATTAACATATATTCAAGAAACAAGTCAACTGATACAAACAAGTAATAATTAAAAAAAGAATAAATTAAAGACAAGTTTGATGAAAGAGAATCAACAAAAGGCTTTCAATAATTATTCTTGAACTATAACTTAAAGAATCAACATAAGACTTTCAATAATTATTCTTGAAATATAACATAAAGAATCAACAAAAGACTTTATATAATTATTCATGAAATATAACATAAAGTCCAAATCAGTTGTTTTATTCTGTAACTTGAAGTCCACCATTATTCACTAAAAACATGTATCTACATTAGTCACTTGAAGTCCACCATTATTCACTAAAAACATGTATCTACATTAGTCACTTGAAGTCCACCATTATTCACTAAAAACATGTATCTACATTGGTCACTTGTAGTTCAGGATTCACATCCAGAATTCTTAATGTCTCCTTGCTTTTCTTCTTGGAACCACAGAATTGTCCATAACTTGTGGAGGTCTGTTTTCATCTCTCCCACAGTTTCCTCGGGTTGATGGCAAGGCTTGTGCCCCAACAGTTCGAATTTGGGTTAGAATGTTTTTGACCTTGTACACTGTAGGGTTATTATTATTGCCGACCTTGTGCCGATAATGGCCAAAATGTTGCTCTAATGGATCCTGGTTGAAAAAACTGGTCAAAATGTATGATGATCCTGATTCTAGCATATACTTGACACAGGCAGTGATGGAGTGAGTGGAAATTTTCAGACCAAGGAGAGTTTGATGACTTAGCTGCATGCTGGCTTTTTGGGCATCGGTAAATTCTCCTCTTTGCTCGACAGCTTGTTTCCAATCTTCAAAGTATTGTAGGAAATCATTTGTCAGCCAGTGAAGTCTGTCATCATCAGGCCTGGTGTAAGCCTCCAGGTTAGGATTTCGTTTGTTCCTGCCTTCGTAGGGACTGCGAACATTCATGCAGTCAAAGAATTTGTTCATTGTCCGATTAAAGGTCACTGTCTCGCTTACAGATTCGTCACAGCACATCTCTAGAGAATTGGCCACTGTTTCACTCAAAACTTGAGCAGCCAGTCTGACCTTCATTCTGCTAAAGGCGTTCAAGTCAATATGTCCACGGTTTAGCTTTGGACATGGAGTGTATAGGTTCTGGTCACAATGTTCTTCGTAAAGTCTCACAATGTGCATCCAGGATACGTCTTTTCCTCCATTCCAAAGGGTCCTAGACTTAGTGTGAGAGTAGGAATTGCTGAAGCAATTTCGAGCAGTTTTAATCAGATGAGGAACATCGGAAATGAAAAAAATGTCTCTCGAATTGTCATGTGGATTGACTGTTTTGTGGGTTAAGCTTTCTCCATCTCCGGCATGCAGTGTAAAGAAACGTCTGTTTGCCAAGGCACCATCACAGGTACAAAACAATACCTTTAATTTCACAATTACTTCCAGAATGGAAATGGCCTTCCAAATGATGGGATATAAAAAGTCCGCTGTAATTCCCATTGTTGAGAAGGCAGCAAATGGGAACTTCAAATCGGTGGTAACCCCTCTGACCATGAGCACCAGGACGAACTTTGCTACACCATCAGAGCTGCATCTGGTTTTCTTCTTCTGGGATTGTTCGAATTGGCATAGTTGGTTTCCGATGTTGCCCAAATCTACGTAGCCAACCAGTTCCCCGGAATGTTTATCATACACAAGATCTTCTTTTATTTTTACTTCGTCAAACCACAAGCCCACAAAACTTCGGTGATCAGCAGCAAACATGTCTTTCTTGCTACACTCTTCTTTTAACATTCGTACGACGTCTGGCTGGAATCCTAGATGGTTTTCAATGTAGTAAGAATAATCGTATAAGGTGCTAGTACTTGGCAGTTGCACAAATCCAGAGTCTCGAAGTGCCTCGTATGCTTTCGATGACTTGTGTCTCAGGTAAAGGCATAACTTTATCATAATGGGATGCCATCTCATACCGTGTTTGCCGTGCTTTTCATATCTTTTCTGCTGTTCCCAAAAGAGTCTTTGGTAGCACCCTTGATCTGGAAATTCTTTTTCCATTTCATCCTGACAGCTTCCCATCAAATCCTTCATTTCCTGATTTTGATCCTCACTTAGTTTGAGACCTTTCTCGATGGCAGCATTCATTCCTCTCTTCAGACGGTCAACTTCTGCTTGTAAAGACTTCATGTGGGACTTCCGGAGAGATAATTTTTTGTACAGCATGTCACGTGTCATGTCGGAATGTTTGTAGGTGCTTGTAATGGAGACATCTCTGTTCTTTTGTTCTTCTCTCCGATACTTTCTTTTTCTGAGAAGCCGTCTGTACCTGGAACAGTTCACACACCTTGCTCCTTCAACAATAAAATCACATTTCGATGATCGTATCGTTGAACTGTATGACAGATTTCCCTGGATGGCACCAAAATCCCCTTCTCTGAATGCTGAAATCTCTTCGGATGTTGTGTCTGATAATCCACTTCCTGTTGGTGTGAGATCTTGGAACTCAGCATCAGGATTTCCCACGCATACGCCATGTTTAAGTTTATCCAGAACTCTGCAAACACCAACGGCTGTGAAGGCCTGTCTTGGGAGTCCACTCCAGAAATCATGAGAATATGGAATTAAAGTCCTGTGTACATAAATGTTCACATAAAAGTCTCTCCCAATCACAACACTTAACTTATTGAGGAGGTCTGTTTTTGGTGCTTGTAGAATTCAATAATTTCTATGGCATGCTGATGGAGATGGCACGTCACAGTATATTGAGAACAAACCAGGGAAATGAGTTCATCCTTAAGAAGGGTCAGTGGGTCTTCACTTTCTACTGTAGAATGTGGCAAAGTCTGTGAAACAGGGGAGGTAACTTGCAAATCCTCAACAGCTTCTCGCTCTTGATCAGCGGTGACCTGACTGGAACAATAGGACTGATCTGAAGGCAGTTGAACATTTTCTTGATCATTGGCATTAGAGATGTCTGGACTGGAACACTGACTGAAGTCTGGGAAATCTTGACCTGGAGCTGAAGAACTGTTGAGGGTGTTGTAACTGTGATCATACTGTTGAACCGATACGTCTGACTACGCTGCCTTTTGGAGTGGTATTTCTTTCTTTGGCCGATGGATCCGCTTCTTCTTCTCAGGACAGGCATTGCTCTGAAATAAACATAATAACATAATATTTCTATTCAAAATGTTACTTTAAATTGAGAATTTTAAATTTTAGAGACTGTGAAAGGCTTGTGTCATGTATCTTAGGCCCTTTGAACTAGATGAAGTGAACATGATGCATAAAGTTTACTCAATGTTTGTATTTATTTTTTTTTGTAAACACAATGTCTTAGTTCTGTGTCTGGAATTACAAAATATCGCTCAAATAGGGTGACAAATGAAAGGCACCAAGTTATATTTTCTAAACTAGATATCAGATTTATTAGTGATTGTAATGGGTTTCCGAGTAGTCGTTGCTATTGGCCTCAGACTATTGGTTGTAATGGGTTTCCGAGTAGTCGTTGCTATGCGCGGGGGTGTTAAGGAAGCATTTAGTATTTAGCATTTAGTATTTACAGAGCTAAAAATCCGTGAAAATGTTGCACTATGACGTCACAATGAGAAGTCCCCTGTTGTCTGCAGAAACGCTGTTACATTGGTTTTCATTAGCATTTTACAATTAATCAATAATTTCCTCGCACGTGTGGTTTTTATTACTCCAATGATTAAAATATTTAGCTTTGAAAAAATTCCCCGGCAATTTTTTAACCAGGCGTCATGCTTTCCCACAGAAAAAGAAACATAATCTTGTATTTCGTGCATGCCCAGTTGTCAATCCGCGTCGGTCGAAAGCTTAATTCTCGGAAAGCATGGTCATGATGTGAAAACAGGTGCTCTAGAAAAGAAGTCCTGCCTTATGCTATCGGAGCCGTTACAGGATTTATAACAGGTATGTACATATAAAAGCGATACCTGTCACTGCGTATAAGCAGATAAACCACCCAATCAAACTGTATTTCAAGTTTATTGAAGAACGTGGTGAAAGGCTGGAACATACAAAAATGAATTTGTACTTTACATGTAATCAAATAACAGACAATCATACATGCAACAATCATACTGACTAGATTACCAATAAATTGCCATTAATCTGATTTACATACATTTGAAAATTACAGGAATAGATTTAGACTGAAGTCCACTTAAATTCATAGTAATAATATCTCATTATATCTCGCAATATCTCATTGAGCAAACTATGCAAATATATCAATGCAAAATCATACACTACAAATTTGGCGGTATCTGCTATTTTTAGAAATGACTAGAAAATACACAAATTCAATGTATGAGACCTATGCCGACATTTAAGCAAAATCAAATACTATAATCACATTAAACATTTGCAAAAATATAAACTTACAATGTGCTCTTGGCCGGATGGACAAATACAAAATATTTAAGTAGTAGCTGCAAACATGCGCTGCATCAGGCGCCAGCATGGAGAACTTAACTCTAATACACAAAACAAAACCGCAAACCCGGAAATATCCGGTAGACTACAAAACAAGTCATACCTAAACTGATTCGCTGACACTACAATACCTTTGATCTTATTATTTTTTGTTTTTATACCTGTTTTTTTTAGGTCACCTGAGTAAACTCAGGTGACCTATTGCTATCTGTTTTCGTCCGTCGTCGTGCGTCGTCCGTTAACATTTGAACATTTTCAGCATCTTCTCTGCAACCACCAAACCAATTTCAACCAAATTTGGCACAAAGCATCTATGGGTGAAGAGGGACAAAAATTTTGAATTTCATGATCCCTGCCCCCCAGGGGCCTGAGGGGTGGGGCCAAATCCACTAAAATTAGTGCAATCTTTGAAAATCTTCTTCTTTACTCCTGGACATCAAGCAGTAAAACTGTTAGCATGATTGTAATTAGCATTGAGTCCTCTACCAAAATTGTGAAATTCATGGCCCTGGGGTCAAGGGTTCTAGTGCTAGGGCGGGGCTAAATACAAGTATATAGTAAAAATGCATGAATTCTTGGAAAATCTTCTTCTCTGCTCCTGGTTATTAAATAAACCAAGTTAGTGCATAGTTATAATGAGCAAGGGTGCCTCTACCAAAATTGTTAATTTTATGGCCCCAGGGTCATGGGTTCTGGTGTTAGGGTGGACTCTATAGATTATATAGAGAAAATACACGAATTCTTTGAAAATATTCTTCTGTGCTCCTAGGTATTAAATAAACTATGTAAGTGCATAGTTATGATGAGCAAGGGTGCCTCTTTTAAAATTGTGAATTTTATGGCCCCAGGGTCAGGAGTTCTGGTGTTAGGGTGGGGCTCTATTGATTATATAGTGAAAATACATGGATTCTTTGAATCCTTTTCTCTGCTCCTAGGTATTAAATAAACTAAGTATATAGTAATGATGATCAAGAATGCCTCTTCCAAAATTATGAATTTTATGGCCCCAGGGTTGGGTTTCTGGTGTTGGGGCGGGGCTCTATTGATATTATAGTGAAAATACATGAATTTTCCTTGAACATACTTATATAGTTATGATGAGCAAGGGTCCTAATCTTCCAGAATTGTGAATTTCAAGGCCCCTGGGTCAGGGGTACCATAGCCGGGGGGGAGTTGGTCACGGGGCCATATATGGTGGATCGAGTTATGGTATAAAATTTGATTGTAAAACGCAAAAATATTTCTTTTGATATGTCAGTAGTGTTGCCTATGTAAATAATTCTTGCTATAGTCGGCCAAAGTTGGGGCTCAATTTCCAGACATGAATTATGAAGAAGTGTCCAGAGATTCTGTAGGCGTCAGTCCAAATATCTAGCCTAGCAGAATCTCAACAAAGATTAAATTTAGTGAATTTACAACTCATTACATACAGTAACCTGTTTCATCATTCATTCTTGTTAAACTGTTGATTATAAAAGGCAAACACAGGTTTTAACACAAGATTTACTTGATCTGGTAAAAAAAATTAATTGTTGACAATCACATATGATATCAATTGCAGCGAATTGCTATTTTTTAATGTTCACCGACTTTAAATTCTAGTAACTCAGATTAATCAGGTACATTTAATTTTAGCAAGGAAGTTCTCCAAACTACCAGTAAGTTGTCATATTTTTTGTTCATGAAAATAAAAGAATCTACATTTGATGGTGACAATCTGGAACGTTTTTTGTTGACAATGTTCCCTGCCAAGCTAAACACACGATCAGAGGACACCGAAGAGGCAGGAATGACCAGTATTTGTTTAGCAACAACAGAAAGTCTGGGGAAATAAATTGCATTATCCTTCCACCAATTGAGAATGGTATCATCTTCAGATGAAAATTCGCTATTTAAATAGTTCTCAACTTCTTTCTTGCTCAACTTTCTTTCTTGCTCAACTGGGTCAGCATCTTTACTGGTTGTTTCCTTCATAAATATGACATCATCTAGCCAATCTTCCATATCCTTCATTTTTCTTTTTGTCCCTCGAGAAGAATTTTTCGTGTTGTTTTTGTCATGTATCTCAATTGTAGTTGCTTTATCAATTGGAATTGTGTCCTCCTCAGGAAATGGAAGGACAGGGAGTGGTTCCTCATTTTTGTGTTCTTCAGCTTCATCTAGTTTCTCTTTCTTCACAAATATTCATTCAACTTCTGTTCTAAACGTAATTTTGCATGTTGAAAATCCTCGTCTTTTAAAAAATGAAGATCTTTTGTTCCTGGATTAAGTAAGCATGCCAATAGTGGAATATCTCTGTCCTGTGTCCGTTTCTCAATTTCATCTCTGAGAATTTTCTTTAGTTTCTTTAATACATCCAGATCATCATCACGTTCCTGTGTGCTCTGGTTCAATTTTAAAAGGACTGGAATGACCTGTTGCATAGTTGGATAAGTATCAGCACATTGTATCGTAGTGGCTTTTTTAAATGGGCTTAAAACTTCAACAGCTTTTTGAATAATACTTTGCTCCTGAAAATGGAAGGAATAATTCTTTATTGCTTTCGATGTAGCTTAAGTACACTTGGGATCGTTCACCATTGAAATTATAGCTGGGGTTAGTTTTAATAATCTCTCTAGCATGTCCAAGGTACTATTCGACCGAGTGGGAACATCATGGATGAGCGTGCGTGTAGTAGTGGTGTCAAACAATAAAAGCTGCTTTTCTTTCAGCATATCCATTGCACTGGATGACTGGTGGTAACATGTTACAATTTTTCTGCCTTTTGCCAACATTTTTGTCATTTCTGGAATAGAGAGTGCTTTTTTGACAGCAAGATTAATTCTGTGACCAAAACATCCAAATCTCGGCCACTGCAGATGATCAAATGCTTTGATTTCATTGGCAGCGTTGTCTGTTGTTGCTTTTGGCAAACTAGGGAGAGACCATTCCTTCTGAGTTTTTCTCAAATTTGCTACAATGGCTTCTCCTGTGTGCGAGCCCTCAATTTTTCTTGTTTCAAGTACTCTTGAGCTGCCATTCTTTATCAATAAAATGGGCAGTGACAGTACCATAACTTTCTGTGTTGATACTGGTCCAACTATCATGAGTTATTGCTATGTCTTTTGTATCAATGATGTCTCTTAAGTTTTTCTTCCATTTGTCTCTTCTTCTCACCAGTCATTTTTACTACAGTATTCCGGCTAGGAATTATATACCTGAAATGCATATCAAACATAGTAAAAAACTTAATAGCTAGATCTACCTTACATTATGATTAATCTTATTATTTATTTTTTTTTTAAACATTTGGGCTTGAAAGTTTTAAAAATATATCAATTATGCAAATAACTTTAGCATGTTTAAATTATCATGTATTAACAATTTCAACTTCTGTAACATTTCACAAATGAAAAACATGATAAATTTGAACAAACCTTGGATCTAACAGGTGGACAAAATTCTTGAACAAGTCATTGTCTACCAGGCTAACAGGTAATGATTTTCCAGACAGTAACTTTATCAAATCATCATTCAATGTTTCTCTTCTGTCACAATTCATCTTTCCAGTAGAAAAAAAACGATGCGCCAGTCGTGGACTTGCCACTTGGTAAGTTTGCTTTGGTTTAGGTTTTTTTGTTTGTTTTGGAACGCTTCCAGACATTTCTGACAGATGGACCAGATTTAAATTTGACATCAAATTCGTAGTGTTGCCTGTCATGAAAAATGATTTTTTTTTCATCCATTCAAAAGTGTTACAGTTTGAGTGATTGATAAAAAAATTAAAACTGCAAATTTGTAATTCTAACAAAATCATACGTTAAGCCGAAGCACATGCTGCATAGTGCCACTGTGACCCTTACCTTTATTCGCATACACTTTTCTACAGATTTTACAAATGGCCCACTCCATGTCAAGAGTTTTGAATGTCGGCGGACCCACTGCATTTTCTTTTTTAAAAAATCCAAAGTGTTTCCACACAATGGATTTCGTTTTGCTACCAGGGTGATCATAAAAGGTTGGCTGACTTTCACAAACCGTTTCGTCCATTTTGGTTACGTATAATTTGAGAAACTTGATCCGATAAATCTGTATAATCCCGTAATAAATAAAAAGCGATTTTCGCCTCAAAACATGGATAGCCATTTTTTTTTTTTTTTATGAAGAGTTCAAATTTTTCACTTTAAAACACAAGAACCAAAATTAATTATCAGTTTTTCTTGAATCTTCTAATCGCTGTATTATTCCGGAACAAAGACTGCCGACAATATTTACCCTCATTTAGCATGTAAAAATGGCTGACGTCAACAAACCGGGAATTACTTGATGGTAACACAAGTTTATCTTTTAACAAGTTTAGCTTTTAAAAAAAGCTTAGAGAGTCAGCCAGTGGATTTTTCTTATCTGTGATAATGTTTTGAAGAATAAATACATGTACTACGGTACTGAAAAAAATGCATTATATACCGGTATTGCATGTTTTGTCTCCTAATCAACAGACAGATATAGTGTGATAAAAATTTAAGTTCAATTTCACAAAACATAATTCCATGAAATTATAAACCAATCTCATCGGATCTAAAGGAGTTTAATTTATGAGGATAGGGGACATAGCAGTTTTAACAATCCCGCGGCCACCAAACCTCGTAAGCTTTACTATCACCCTGTTAGAGTTGTCATGTTGCAGGTTGAATCACTCAGTGCAACTGTGTTTAAAGACGTACAACACACTGGGGGAGATAAGTCTTGCGATTTCAATTGAACGTTTGACGTGACGTCAAGTTTAACGTAAAAAATAAAGCGTCAGAACGACGAGTAAAACGACCCCGATGTATATCAATCATGAAAGAAAATTGGGATATGGGGCTTGGCTGTGATTGTGCGTACCATACTCAATCAATAAGTATTTTTTTTTAATTAACCCGATTAAAATCCGTAAAAAGCAAGAAATAAAATACCATCCCTTAATGTTTATTTCATTTCATTTCTTATGTACAATAAATTGTATTTTTGATAAAAGCTTTTTTTATTCTGAAAATTTTATTTTACATTGCCGAAATTCTCATTACAATTTGTGCATACACGATATAAATATTGTTTTTCTTCTTTAATTCTTCTGTAATTAAATAAAAACAACAATAAATAAACAATTTAAACTTTTTACAATGTAAAATCGATGGTGTTCTCAGACCCTTACTGATCAAAGAGGAACAACTCTGAAAATGTAGGAGATGTTTATTTTCCTCCCTTTATTTACGGTTTTCCACAGAATCAGATATATTTACAGCAAGACCTGATAAATCCGAGAATTGAATACTATAGACCTCATATACACAATGTAAGTATAGAATTGAAAAGAATTGTTCACTTGTACTGAAATTATCTGCATTTATGACAGCATCTTATTGCAGCAAATCGTAACTTTGACTTTCTGTCAACAATGTCGGTTCGCATTTCCTCGAATCAAAACAAAAAGCTTATAAGATTTTAAAAAATATCAATGTGGGATTTGATATAAATTGAAATAGATGAAGAGTTTAATGTTTGATATTTTGAAGTTAATGTGGACGAATACGAAATTTTCATTTTAACTTTAGAAGCGACGCCATTGAAAGAAATGCGTACAATATCATGAGGGGTGTATGTACATCTAATGCAAAGGTCGATGTATCCCCACGGCCATATACTGTCTCGTTTGAAATTAATGACATGAAAGAAACTACAATTATTCCATTTATATCACAGGAGAGTTGAACATACACCATTTTTATAATGAATAAAATTAAAGAAATAAAATTAAAAATCAACATATCAACATATTCAAGTTCAACAAAACTTGAATTCGTATCCAGGTTCCATGTGATATGGAATGCATAACGCATACGTATATGGACTAAACACTAAAATCTTTCAGACTGGTAATTTTTTCCTGATACATATAAAAAGAGAAGTCAATATTTATTCTGCATTCATGAATTTAAAAACTAATGCATTCCTCCTGGATTCTTGACGAAATACCAGTATATTTGCACTGTAAACGACGTTCCGTCAAACGCTAATGGTCTGCGACGCAAAAAGGGAAGGGGTGGGGGTGATAGGGGTATTCAAAATTTGCCTAAAAATCTACATTTAAATACGCTTTACATATGAGAACTTTTAAATTTGTAAGTTAATATATTTTTGAAGCAAAAGCAATATTCCAATTTAATTTTTTTAAATGTGTATTTGTAGATTCATATAACAAAGTGATCGACCCCTGTCTGAAAGACGCGCGGGAACGTGATTATTGAGAAAGGGGGAGGGGGTAATTTTCCGCTATTAAATCAAAACTGGTCGTACAAAAATTATACCAAAAATTATGAAGATTATTTTTACTACCAGCTACCTAAAGAAAGTTTTTTACCAAAATTAAACGACAGGTTTTTTCACAAAAAAATTTTGAATTTTAAAAATACGCAATTTTCAAGGCTTAGAAAATTCATAGTTTTTCAGTTTGAGGTCTTTAAAAATTGTTTTGATGATATGTATATCAAAAAGATGACTATGTTTTTGTGTTAAATGGTTAAAGGAATAAGCCAATGAAATTTGACATTTATATCTAATCTGGTTTTATTGAAAATCAAGGTTTAATTAGTTCATTGATTAAAATTTTCTCTCCTTGTAAACAACTAAAGGGGGGTAACTTTCGGAAGTTCCTGTCCAAAAACCACTCGAACGATTTTGTCCAAAATATGCATTCATGCAGTAGATATAGTCATGTACTAAATATACAAAAATAACGAAAATTAAACGACAGGATTTTTTGGGGGTAGGTGTGTTGTACATCCTTAAACAACAAAGACACCTTTGCCCCTGCGATAAGGTAACAGCCATACTGAACCCTTAATTGAGAATATCAATAAAGGGCCACTTAAATACATACATGTAACAAGTACGTACAGTTTCTAGTACTTTTAAATTAGAAAAACTTCATTCAAACAGGTAACATGTAAGCTTTGTTTAGCCTAATCTTTGCATAATTTAAGACACGGGTATTTTTTGTTAACTATCACCACTTTAATTTGACCTAGCTAGCTGAATTTAAACTTGAAACTTAAAAAAAGTAGAATTGAAACAAAATAAACAACACGATGACTGGTAAACAAATTCATTTATCAAACCTCTATAACGTAAGAAAACTATAAATCCATTAATCTGATTGCCACAACATAAATAGTTTCATTCACCATGTTCACTAAACAAACTAATTCAGAGAATCTGTGTCTCCCACTTAGGAAAAAAAGCATGGATTGCGCAGATCTAAAAAAAAAAAAAAAAGAGAGAGAGGGGGTTGGGGTTGGGGGGAGTTGGTCACGGGGCCATATATGGTGGATCGAGTTATGGTATAAAATTTGATTGTAAAACGCAAAAATATTTCTTTTGATATTGACTGGAAATGAAAGTTTTAAACGCACTCACACAGAGATGTGAATTTATTACCTTGACCCTTGAACGTCAAAATAAATCTATAGGTGTCTTTCTTTCAGCATAGGTTGTTGTGCTGGAAAATTTCATTTCTAAAGCTCAAGGGCTTATCGAGATTTTGCACGGACACAAAAGTGTTCAAACAGACATAATTTTGATTTCATTACTATGACCATTGACATTTTTACCTCAAAATCAAGAGGGGTTGTGTAAAATTTCACAACAAAAGCTCAAGGGCTTCTCGAAATATTTCAAGGAATTGAAAGTGTTACAGACAAAACTACAGACAGGGGCACGGAAGGACAGGCAGACCGAAATAAAATAATATCCTCCACTTCCAGCGGGGGACATTACAAACGAGCAAGCTCAGCCAGTTGTGTCTCTTCTCGAAGTATCCGTTGTATGCGCTAACAAGTCAGTTCACTAAATTGCATCGGGATCGAAATGATGTTATTAATGAAAACGAAAGTAAAATTAACCAGAAGTTTCTGTCGAGACTGAAGCTCTACTGGTTTGTACGTATAGCAAATGAAGAGAAAAGTACCTAAGCAGTTGGAAATTGGAACTTTTCAACAGCAATAAATAGAATAATGATCCTTGATTAAGTCTCTTTATGTTCTTAGTGTAGTCTACTTGCATGCCACATTATATTACATTGTATAATCAGACTAAAACTATTTGGAGTAGCATTTTGAGAGTATTTAACAGAAATTTTTATTATTGGTAACCATGGCAAAACCGTTCATTAAAGTGAAAAACTGATTTACTGAATTATGTACCTTAGTGTAGTCAACTTGTGTGCCAAGTTATATTGAAATAAGACCAAAACTGTATGAGGTGTAGCATTTTGAAAGAATTTCACAGAAATTTCTATTTTAACAAACAACAGCAACACCTTTCATCAATTCAAAAACCGATAAACAGAATTATGTACCTTAGTGTAGTCTACTTGTGTGCCAAGTTATACTGAAATCAGACCAAAACTGTAGGTGGTGTAGCATTTTGAAAGAATTTCACAAAAATTTCTATTTAAAGTAACAACAGCAACACCGTTCATCGAAATCAAAAACCGATACACGGAATTATATATCTTAGTGTAGTCTACTTGTGTGCCAAGTTATATTGAAATCAGACTAAAACTGTAGGAGGAGTAGCATTTTGAAAGAATTTCACAGAAATTTCTATTTTTAGTAACCACGGCAACACCGTTCATCGAAATCAAAAACCGATACACAGAATTATGTATCTTAGTGTAGTCTACTTGTGTGCCAAGTTATATTGAAATAAGACCAAAACTGTATGAGGTGTAGCATTTTGAAAGAATTTCACAGAAATTTCTATTTTAACAAACAACAGCAACACCTTTCATCAATTCAAAAACCGATAAACAGAATTATGTACCTTAGTGTAGTCTACTTGTGTGCCAAGTTATACTGAAATCAGACCAAAACTGTAGGTGGTGTAGCATTTTGAAAGAATTTCACAAAAATTTCTATTTAAAGTAACAACAGCAACACCGTTCATCGAAATCAAAAACCGATACACGGAATTATATATCTTAGTGTAGTCTACTTGTGTGCCAAGTTATATTGAAATCAGACCAAAACTGTAGGAGTAGTAGCATTTTGAAAGAATTTCACAGAAATTTCTATTTTTAGTAACCAAGGCAACACCGTTCATCGAAATCAAAAACCGATACACAGAATTATGTATCTTAGTGTAGTCTACTTGTGTGCCAAGTTATATGGAAATCAGACCAAAACTGTAGGAGAAGTAGCATTTTGAAAGACTTTCACAGAAATTTCTATTTTTAGTAACCAAGGCAACACCGTTGATCGAAATCAAAAACCGATGCACAGAATTATGTATCTTGGTGTAGTCTACTTGTATGCCAAGTTATATTGAAATCAGACCAAAAACTGTAGGAGTAGTAGCATTTTGAAAGAATTTCACAGAAATTTCTATTTTTAGTAACCATGGCAACACCGTTCATCGAAATCAAAAACCGATACACAGAATTATGTATCATAGTGTAGTATAGTGTAGCATAAAATAACTGTTCATTTATTGTGTAGCTTACACTTTAAAGATAACATCAATATTTTAAATTCTGGGGGTTTTTTGCTGACGGAAAAGCCCGAGTCATTATCTGATTGTTCTAAACAATGACAAGGGAGTTTTTTTAATCTAAGCACAACCAAAGATAGACTCTAATTTTCACAGTTTTTTAAAACCTCGTTCGCAGTAATTAAACTGGTTCGCATCTGATCGTGAAACGTGTTCTACGCAGTTAAGCATACAGTTGTATGAATTCATATCGCACAGTGTTTGACGCGTTAAATTGAAGGTCTTTTGTAAAGTGTGTTGAAGTTATTTTATTAGTAAATAAAACAGTTTTCCCAGAATGCACCACCATGGCGGCCGAGCATTATATTATACCCGCTAGTAACACATTAATTAAGCACGGAAATTGAAAAAAAAATATAGCAGTCAGGAAAAATTGTTCTAAGGTTACTATCAACAGTTCAAGATTATAAAGCTTCATTCAATTTTTTAAATTTGAGCTTGTGAAATAGGTGATTGGAACGTAATGAAATTGTCTGCTCTCTACTTTCACTTAACTGTTTTCTCTCTCACACTTGTTAGGAATTTGATAGCTACAGATCCTTTAATACAAATTTTTTTTTTGCGCATTATTTGGGAAAATTTCCAACCTTGGTAAATTTTATAAACCTTCAAACCCTTAATAATCAAATTAAACATCTCTATGTACAAGGGATAAACTCGCTTGAATTGGAATTTTCAGTAATCTATCACTGGACTAAGACAATTCAAATCAATATTAAGTTTTTACATCACTACACTGCAAAATTCCTTGCATCTTTCCAGTAGGGATAATCAATTTTGTGTTGAACTGTTGGGGAGATGAAGCTATAGCCGCAATAAAATAGCCCTCTCCGATTTTTTTAATCGCTCCCCCCAAAAAAGGGGTACATTATTGCAGCTAGTAGAACTATAGTGAAAAATGTATAGCAGCTATAGTGAAAAATGCATAGCAATGAACTCTGGCTTCCTTGATTTAATAGAACCTCACGATAGTGTCATGACTGATAAAGGGTTCAGTAATCTTATGGAAGAGCTGAATCTTTCTCATGCAAGTTTGCTTGTTCCAACAGGAAGGCATGGTATTGCAAAGATGACTGCATAAATTATAATGTTCAGAAAACAAAAGAAATAGCAAATGGAAGAATATTTGTAGAACAAACCATAAGACATATAAAACTCTTTCGCTTACTGAAATATGAAGTTCCTGTTACAATTTGTCAATATTTATGCAATACACCCAAATTGCTTGTAGAATATGCAATCTTTTATCCACCCCTTCCTAGGTATGATTGAAATGGTAAAAAAAAATAAGCTATGAGGATTTTTTTTCTCTTCAGAAACATTTATATTTTAAAATTTTGATATAACAAACATGAAATCAGTATATGACAAAGCTTTAATATATACATTACACATTTGTCAATACGTTGTTGACATTGTTAATGTCATTCTCAGAAAGTTCACATTTTATGGAACTTATGTCTATTAAGGTAGTACACACTAAATATGACAAATAATCTTTTTTCTCAAATTCAGTTTGAAATATCGCCTATCAGACCCATGTAAGAATATTGTGAAATGTGACATTCGACCTGAGAATGTGTATTTTTTTTTTAAATTAACAGTCAATCTATTTCAAACTTGTGTGATACTGCTTATAAAGGCAACCCTTTGTTACTTAAATTCAGTAAAATACATGTATATTAATAGCAGTGTATTTGAGACAAATACAGACCTGCCTACCCTTCCGCTTTTGGCGTAATTCTTCCGCTTTTTACCACAAAATTACGCTATTCCGCCACTTACATTAATTTCACGCTTTTGATATTTTGGATTAAAATCCATCGTGAACGTTTAAATTTAAAGTCTAAGTACGACCTGCTAAAATGAAATGAGAAATTCTAATAAAGTTCTAAAAGAAGTTCCAATAGAAGTTATTAATTAAGGACTAGTTCGATAAGGTACGTTAATTATTAAATGATATCGCAATAAGTACAACCATTTTTTGCTTAATTACGCAAATTAATAGTTTATTTTTACGTTGCTTAGAACAAGATAAGAGAAATGTGAATGTTATAAGATGCAATACATTGTAATTATGTACGATTTGTGCAATCATGCAAACGCAAGCCTTCATTTAAGTGATTTGATAGTTGATACAAACGGACCAAGTGCTTCATTAAGGGTGTACGGTTGTATTAAGTCTTTCATAGAATACTGGTATTTTAAAACTCTTTTTTGACAATAAATGATTGGAAAAAGAAAAGTATTTGCCGGCTTTGTTTAGTAAATTTACCATTTCGGTTGTTTTGAAAGAAAATGTACCGCAATAGCGGGTTTGCTTACTTAACTTATTTTAAAATTTGGCGTTTTGATAGTAGTCCGCTAAACTTTAAATCGCTAAAATAGTCAGTAGTCTTCTTAGTGTTTATCTGCAAAGAAGTGAAACCATGTGTCCGCTGAAATAAATTACGCAAAATTATTAGCATAACAGAGCAAGGCAAAACGCCAAATTTTACGACCGCTAAGAAAACCCGTCATAAGGAATTAGAGTTAAGCATCAAAATAGGAAAACATGATTGATTACGCTTTTACCTCTGAAATTCCACCAAAAATTTACTGAAATTACACCCTTGAAATGAAAAGGGTAGGCAGGTCTGCAAATATGATGTAAAAACAAAACATATATAGCCCAGATATGGACAATTCACAGGTAAATATGCATAACCACAATACAAAATGTAGACTCCAACTATTAGAAAATTGACCTTTAGTACTGGTACTTATATAATGGTAAAGGGAAGGATCTTTATACTAGTGGAAGATTGTTCAAATGATGACAACATAGATTTCATGTAGTATTGTTCGATCTGTAAGCAATCCTCCACAATCATATCTGCTCCGGAAGCGTGTGATTCCTTCCCCTTGGCTTGGTGAGGTGGATCAACATCTAGGCCTATAATGAAATTTAACAAATTATACCAGGCATAAAGCATTACTAATTAATTTAACTGTTTAACTTAAAATAAGTTCAAATAGTTGTCGATTCATCCTGCTGGTTATTATTTTATTATTCATTGAGGAACCTTGATGATTGAGATGTAGAGATTTCTATTAATGGTGAAAAAATAGAACCTTTATTATCATCATGATTAATCAATATATATTTATATGATGTGGTACAGATTGAATTGTAGTCTGTTACCTTTAAATAATCAAGCATCGGGTAAGGTTTCTCTAAATGCATCTGAAAAGGTTGCTTAAAAGTTGTCCTCCTCACTATCCTCAATCCTGCAACATGATTGGTACTTGTTTGTCCAAACCTATATTTGAGAGCAGAAGAAAGCATTAATTAAAAATACAGTTTTACAAGAAGGATCCAAAATTGAAAGTTTTTGAAATTATTTTTATTACTTTTAAAATATTGATGGAGATTCAGTGGGATAAAGAGCTACTGACCATGCAACCCCATTGCAAGGTAACTCAAAAGTATTGAATACATGTCATATTACGCATTCAACTATCAACTGAGATACAAAAATACACAATTTTTTTCCCCAGCAAATCACTGTGTCTTTGAGTAGTTAAACCATACAGATGGTCAATATCAATTTTAACATGTATGAACTGAATTGAACCTGTACTTAAACATGTTATAAGAGCAAAAAAAAATACAACTTTACTGGTATTTCAACCCTGAGGAAATAATAAGCATTTTGCAAATGACCTGTATATTAATGACCTTTATGTGTAATAGCGAGGTAGCGCAAAGCACCACCATATGTCAATGTATGTCATGCTCACCATGCTTTACAATCACAGAAGGCAGACTTAACGTCCCCCGGGTCTTTAACATGTAACCGGAAGTAGAACTCTTTAGTGTATAAATTACCAAAATTCCTAGCCAACTTGGCTTAAAGGAGTAAACTATCTCCAGTTATCAATGATCAACCCAGGTAAGGGGATTTCTGAACTATGGTCAACGCTAAATGAAAACCCAGTTGTAAGTTTTATCAATTTAATAAAGTGAGAATTAACCGTTGTAAATGATAACAAATAATAAATAATGATCAAAATTTAACAAACAGAAAAGTCTTCGAAAATGGCACAGGATAAATAAAGCTTTATCAAAAATGTATTTAATCTGAAAAATGAATCTCAATAATCTCAATGAATAATCTCAATAAATACATAATTGAAAAATGTTATGAAAAATGGTAGGAATGTGGCCAAACCATGAAAAATAATCTATGTCCCTACTGAGCTTCCATACTTATGAAAATGGCAAAAAATGGATAAAAAGAAATGTAAAGGGAATGAGCTACATCACCCAATATGACACTATCAACACTCTAGAGTTAATCTGAAAATATCAATACTAATTCTAGGCTCTAAAAATAACTGACCCAGAAAATAAACACCACCCAAAAATAAATAATGAATAGTGGTTCTAGAAAATACACCTGTTATCTACATATCCTTAGACCAGGCAGGACTTGGAAAGGGAAACTTAATTTACTTTAAATAACCTACATCCTAACCTATCATATAACTTTATTCTATAAAACCTACACCCCTTACCTATCATAAAGTGCTCGCTCAGCACGTGCTAAAATTGAAACCTATAATGCCATGTACCTTGAGGTTGGCATCAAATCAGAGATAATGTGCCATGAGGCTTATCCCTAACCAAGTGAAGTAAACTGCTCGAACACGCGTTTAAATACCCGAGCTAGGCCCAAAAATAAAAACCAATGACTATCAAAGATCCTAAGCTAAATTAACCAATCAGAACGCAGATCTCAAAAGTACTACGGAAAGACTGCCAACATGGATGACACTTCCTGTTTAAAAAGGAATACATGTGGAATGTCAACTCATGTCCTAACTTATAAAAGACTAATAATAAAGGGATTTTACCTAAGTAACAACTGAAAACAAAAGGTAAATAGAATTATCAGACTGATATACCAGCAAATACTTGTAAATTATGAATTACGAAACGATGGCTATGAAATGAATATCTAAACCACTACACCCCCCCCCTTTAAAAAAAACAAAATTTACACAATAAATTTTCGTTTTCCAAATAATATGATATAAATGAACAAAGTTATTGTTTATATCCCCATGGTGGAAACCTCTCATCTCTAGGATTGGCATTATCTGGCAGTGTGAATGAATCGCTGGTAGAGGCATCAAGTATCCCTTGGGATCGATATAACGAGGATTAGTTGTGTACCTCTTCTAAACGCAAAATTGAAGATCCTGATGATCCTGATGAATGTGTCGATACATGTCATTGCACTTGTAGAAAGTTTTACGACAGACTACACTTGGACAGTAGTAGATGGCACACATGTCCTTATGGAAACTCAAGTAGTGAGCTCTGTAGCTTCCGAGTTTCAGAAATAGATGCGGACGAGACGGACAGTGCTGTATCGGGCAAATCTGACCTGCCTCCGGCCATACTGTAGCCACTGCCTCCTCGGCTTCAAACTTTTGCAATTCCAAAGGATCCACATTTATGTCTAGAGTATCCATCTGTGAAATTTGAAGAAAATTGTAAAACAAAGATTAGAAAAGTATTAAAGCAGATTAATCACCATCAATGCAAGTTTTGAAGTCAATTTATCTTTATGAAAAATAACTTTTAAAATTAAAATCTTAAATTCTAAGACTTTAACTAATTTCTGAATATATGAAAAGTTAATCAATATAGTGATCCCTCTTGATAGCGACATCTGGAAAAATAGGCTCACCTTTCAGAAGGGGACTTGCATCACCACACAATTCAGATAGTTTGTCTCTCAAAATAAGAAGATAAGGATTTAAGGCCAAAACATTCTCAACTGATTCAATAAGTTTCCATAAAGGGCCCGTAATCATCTTGTCTATTATTCCCAAAGCTCGAATGCTGGAAATGTACCCCTTTTCTCTAATATCAAAGGAAACACTTTTCAAGAGGTCATTGGGGTCAGTCCAAGATGACAAAAAGTCTTGTATATGTTGTCGGTGATGGTAAACGGACCCGGCAACACAAAATAAATGATTAAATCTATGACCCCTGAAAGAAATTAAATGATTTTGCTCTCCCTTTTCCTTCAAAAACGTCATGAAATGACCCCCTACCCCAGATTTTTCACAACCCATCATTGTGAAGGCCTTGCTTACCGTTCTAGTCAGCCTACTACCCCCACTTTCTTTCCATTCAAAAGAAAAAGGATTTTTCCCTTGTGCAATACTGTCTTCAAAAACATTGAGACATCTGTCAACTTCCCCAGCCATATTTACAAAAATGTGCATTTTGCAAAAAAATGAACTGATTTTACTTAGCTCAGACCTTGTTTCTAAAGTCAAGTTGTCCCAGTTCTCAATGATTTCTGGCATACAGTTTTGTTTGAGATCTTGCAACTGTTTGTTGAAGACAGGATTAGTTGATCCTTGATCAGACATAGTAGATACAATTGATCCAACTAATTTTGAAAGGGTTTTGTCCGAATCAGCTTTGCCAGAATCTTTAAGAGCTTGGGACAACTGACCGATTAACTCTTTAAATGTGTTCATTAAAGAAGTGGCATCACTACTGCCAACTTCACATAAACCCAAAGAATATGTCTGATTTTGTGTTGCTGTGACCTGAAATGACGATGGAATTTAGATGTGCCATCTTGATGAAGGCAGTTACCCTCTAGGTTATTTTCATTTTGTTCTGCATCTTTGAGCATTGCCTCAGCAACTTGCAACTGAGCAATGCGCTTAACCTCTGACAAAAGTCTCGACTTAACACCGGTACTTGGCAAACTTGATAAAGACTTGCCTGTGAGGTTTTTTTAAAACAGTTTCAATTACCCCATTGACTTTTTTTTGGCTCACCCCAAACTCTGTAACAAGGGTCATAATTGTTTCTCTAATTTCATTGGTATACTTACTTTCATGAAAAGTCTGAATGACTTCATTGTCAATGCAATTAATAATGTCCTCCAACTCTAGAATTTTGCGTTCTTTGATAGAAATTTCTCTTTTCAAATCTTCAACCTCACTCATCAACTTTTCAGACATTCTATCTTGATCTTTTGACTTACTTCTTGATCTTAACCTACAAACTTTTAAGTAAATTTCTCTTTTCTTTTCTCATTTGCTCTAGCTCTGTAGTTTTTTTCTCACATTCCATTGACTTTGAAGCCAATTCTCTCTCACTTATTTTCAAATCATCACTTTGTTCAGCAATTTTTGTGTCTCTTCTCTTCAGTTTTTTTGTTGAATTTCTTGTAACTGACTCAAGTTTATCCTTTTTCTCCTTCAGTTCTTTCAATGTGTCTTCTAACTTGTCTGATAATTTATTGTACTTATTTTCCCACTCTTGGCTTCTTAGTTTGATTTGTTCTACACTTCTGGAAGATTTAAGAGATTCCTCATTTTTTCTTGTTGTTTCTTCCAGTAATGATAGCAGGATGTTGACTTTTGTTTCAGCTCTAGTGATTTGTGTTTCTAAAATTGAATATTCTTCTTCAATGCTTTGGATGTCTCTTTTAAGGGAGCGATTTTCAGTGACAACCTCTTTTGTTTTTGTGGTTAAAATATTTAGTTTTTCTTTTTTGACATCATCAACAACTCCAAAGTTTGAGGGGTCTTTTCTGGAGAGAGGAAGAATGAAATCAAACTGTAAATAGACAGCTAACTCCTCTTCATTTTTGTTTCTTTTTAACTCTCCGCTTTTCTTTGCTGTCCTTGAAATTTTTGTTTGTAACCCCTTCCTATCTACATTTGAAAACTGTTGGCGGGTTTCATCACTCATACTTTCTAAGCATTGAGTAAAGGTCATTGTTGATGGAAATAGTTTCAGAATCTCTGAATTTGTTATTTTCTTTTGGACAGTCCCAAAATTTCCCCCTACATCAATATTTATCAAAGGTTTTGCTACAAAACAAGTATATATATACTCAACAAAAAAAGAAACGCATATTGTTTTACTCGTCAAAGAAATTTTTAAAATGTACATGAAACAACTATTTTTTATATCATTGGTTACCTGTGACCTATTTAAAGTACAACATGGGGTTTTAAAACCCAAGTGTTGAATTATCTCCCTTGATTAAACATGTTTATGAAAGTAGTGTTTTTCATGATTTCTTCTAAATCAGATGTCTATTTTCATTGATATTTTGGATTTAGAGAAACTTTTAACACTTCTATTAAACCCATATTTAAGATTTGATTGCAGTGTTAATACTGCAATGCCACGCCCAAACAAAGATAAATACAACCAGGCTAACGATGATACTAAATGTAGCTACGCAACAGGAAGTTGCAACTGTATTTGAAATAAATCAATGGGCTTTGTAACCTTAAACCTAACGTCTGAAGACCACTATCTGGCCATTCGCAGGTAACCACAACCAGGTAGGACCGTCAGACCCCCCACCCCTTCATCACTTCATGCGATTCAGAACTTGCTGTAAAAACTGCTGCTACAATTGCTGGATGAAAAAATCAGCATAAAAATGCATAAAATGTTCGCATGAGACTAAAATGAGATGATATTCCCCCACGATATCCGTACATTGGAAACCCACTAACAGTGAGACTTTGCACAGTCAATATTGTTATGCCCCTTGAATTTGGGGGCAATGAAAATGACCTCAACTTGACTTTTCAATTTGCAACATTGATTTTTATCACAACACACTCTAAAATCGCTTACATTAATACAAGGTTTAAACTGAAAACTTAGAATTTCAAATTATTCTGATTATGCGTTTCTTTTTTTGTTCAGTATATATTACATGGTAAAATATTGTATTACATGTGTAAAATATTGTAAATATGTATATGATGAAATTTATTCACTTTGAAAAGAAATATAATTTAATATGAATTCATATTATGACTGATTTGTAATATAGCAATGGTTGAATTTAATTTCATAACATTTTTATCATCAGTATCCTTTAAAAAGCAAAATGAGTTTTAAAAAAAAATTGGATTAAAAATCATCAATGTC